>NW_005054775.1:0-1459 GCF_000277835.1 Geospiza fortis | reverse complement strand
GCTGCTGCTGCCCCTGTGCCTTCTCTCTTTGCATCCAGCCCAGCGGAGGTTCCGCCGCCTTCGGGGACCCCGTTCTCCGCGTCTGCATCTGCGTCAGACCCTGCGATCAGCCTGTCCTGCAGCAGAAGCAGCCCAGCTCGACTGCTTACAGCTGGTGCCGCAAGAGTGAACACTTTCAAACTTAGCGTTTTTGTGGGACACAGCGTTTTTTGTGGGCCAATTTGTGTTTGGTCTTTTCTTTTTATTATAATAAATGCTGAAATCACTTTTAGTACCTGGAGTCTGGTCCCGTTTTTAACAGTTTGGGGGCTTCTCCGAGATACAACCTCGCCCAACCGAAGGACAGGACAGCCGCCTGTCCACGACGGAGGAACCTTGTGTCGGTATCCGAGGACAAAGGCCTGAGGTACACATGAAGCACAGCGGAGCCGGTAAGTATCACCCATCCACGGGCAGGGGGAGGGCCCGAGGGGAGAGAGGGGAGTGTGTGTGTGCAGAGCGGTTGAGATGGAGCCAGCAGCTCAAGCGGATCGGAGCCCTGAAGTGAGTGTGGACCTCCTATTACCACAGTTCCGAGTTCTCCGAGAGGAGACCAGCTGGGAACAGAGGGAAGCAAAAGAGGGAAGACTGAGTGAGGTGCCCCCCCAACCCTCATTGTTCTGGCACCTGGGGGCAGGGCCCGTTAAAGCCTGACAAGCCCGTTGCTCTCAAGCGTGTGGAGGGCCGTGGTGAGTGACACCCAAATCAGCTTCAGCTTCCCGGGAGGGTGGGGGCTGTGGCTAAGGTTTTGAATGACACACAGACAGCCTCACAGGTGAACTGACACCAGAGGCGACCAGATTTAGGGTCCTTCGAGAGACTGAGCGGTGCTGAAGCCCAGAGGCTGACCCCAAGGCGAGGGGGGCTACAGTATCGTAGGACTTTTTAGCACCAAGGCTGCAAGGGGTAGACATGTGGCCCATCCTTCAGGGTATGGGAAGTCCAGATTGGGCAAGGTGTGGAGGTCTGAACCCCTGACTCTGAGGTTATCTCTAGGGAAGAGGGATAGCCAAGCCTCGGGGGAGGTGGAAGGGGTCAGGGCAGGGGCCTACACGGACCAGTGATTCTCTGGCAACAGGGATCCACTTTGTGTAAGTCTAAGAGGTTTTCTAACATTTCCTTTTTTTGTTCAATACAAGAAAAGGGAATGTCTGGGATACTGAACCTAGGTCAGTGGGGAAACTTAGAGGTATCAGTACTTAAGGTTCTGGGGTGTCAAAAAAAGGTACCTTACATAGTCCAGGTAAGCGAGGCACAAGAAGCAAAAACTTGACTAAGCAGAAGTCCAGAAGTATGAATGAACAGACCGGATGTGTGAATGGATGTGCGAATGAATGTGAGATAAAAATGTCCCTCCTGCAGAGTGAGGTGTAAGTGCTCCTTACATAAGAATGCCAGATAAGAGTGCCCAGGGGCACCA
>NW_005054774.1:93001-93429 GCF_000277835.1 Geospiza fortis | reverse complement strand
AGACTGCCCCCAAAGCCAGCAACAAAATACACCCTTCACACCAAAAAAACGAGGACAAGACTGCGTGCCCGCCCCGCGCCACGACATAAACGCAGCGGGCTTCCTTAAGGGGAAAACCTCCCTCAAAACAGAAAAGGAGGAGGAAGGGAAGCGGGGTGCAGGAAAGCAAAATAACTGTATACAGGATAAAATCTGGTGGCCTCACAAGTGTTTCAAGCTTGTGATCACCAAAGCTTTTGTGTTCAGGTCTACCCAGTGGGCAGTCATTGGAGTGGACCTACCAGAGGACTCGCAGAACTTGACAAAAGATCGCAGAAGATTGGACAGTGAGTACTTTGTTATTGGGGACACTGCACACACACCCATGGAGATTGAGGTGGCCCCCATGACCATCAGAGGGGACATACCTAACCTCATTCTCCTGGCGC
>NW_005054774.1:81551-90606 GCF_000277835.1 Geospiza fortis | reverse complement strand
GCATGCCAAACAGCACTTGCTGCAAGCCTTTTCAGTATTGGGGGTCCCTAGGGAAATTAAAACTGACAATGGCCCAGCGTATGCCTCCAAGGAGTTCCTAGAGTTTGTCCAGCAGTGGGGGGTGGAGCATAAGACAGGCATTCCCCACTCCCCCACAGGTCAAGCTGTGATTGAGCGTGCCCACCACACGCTCAAAGAAGTCCTGGCTAGGCAGGGCAGTTCTGCAGCGTGGATAACACCACAACAAAAGCTCTGCAAAGCCCTGTTTACCATCAATTTTTTGAATTGTTCATTTGAATATATGAATCCTCCAGTAATATGTCATTTCCATAATAGCAATCAGTTTATGTAGGGGGGCAGTACAATGTAATCTTACCCCTCCATGAGTTGCAGCTGGGATCAATTACTAGAGACTAAGAACACCTGTAACTAATGAGAACAAGTGCCATAAAAGGGTGTAGCAAGAAGAGGAGTCAGATGGCTGCTGCAAGGATCCAGAGGAGTCACTGCTCAGAGGAGTTGCTCCATGAGAAGCATTAAGAAGGTATGAAGCATAGAAGCTATGGGATCCTTGCAGCTTAATGATAATAGAACTGTTGCCATGCACTGTTCTAATATATAAGGCAACAGGTTTAAGTTGTCACAGTGTCCACCAGTTCTCATTAAGGACCCCGAAACTTGGGAAACCAAGGGTCCCTATGAGCTCGTCACCTGGGGGCGTGATTACACTTGTGAATCCACCCCCTCAGGCCCTTGATGGATACCCCAAAAGTGGGTAAAACCTTTTGCCCCCAAAAATCCAGCTCCAGCAGACGGGGATGAGAAGCAAGCAACTGTCGCCTCAAAGAGAAGATGCTGCCAGAAAGAGGAGGAAGAATCTTCCTAAAAGAGTTAGCTCCATTCCGTCAGACCCATGAACTTGAATATGCATTTCCTTCTAATTTTTTTTATTTTTTTTAACAGAAAAGGGGGAGGTGTTGTATTGCACTAAATAGTTTATGTTTTGTCATGTGGATTGTTATTCCCTTCTCCCATCACACGGTCTCTCCCTCATCCACCCCTCTGCCCTATACCCCCTGGTGGTCTGTCCCCTGGTTACCCCTCCCCTCGCTCCTCCTCAATGGTATCCCATTGGCTGTGGCCCTCTTTCCCCGCCCCCATTCCCTCGGGTATAAAAGTCCCCTGCAAGAAGGAAATGCCCTCTTTTCTACCTGGGGAGTCACCAGAGTCTGAGGTGTCCCTTCCCAAGTTAATAAACAGGACACTCGTCCCACATGGAGAAGAACGTTTCTCGTCTTTTGCTTTCATCCATGTAAGACCATGTGGGCCAGGGTCTATAGCTAGCCAGAGTGGACTCAAACAACAGTCTGAGAGACACAGAATCTTATAGTCATATACTTTCTTCATCCTCACCCCATCCCAAGGTGTTACCCCGGGGAGTGTTTCTTATCTGTGGAGACCGGGTATGGGCTGGCATCCCCTCACATCTCCAAGGGGGTCATTGTAGCCTTGACCAGCTTACCATCCTCACCCAAAACATAACTGTATTTCAAAACTGGAATCAAAAAAGAAAATTGGCATGCCAAAAGAGATCATATACTGAATTTGATGAAAATTTTGACAGTCAAGTTACTAATTGGAATAAAGGAGAGTTGCGGTCTTATTATTTTTACCTTGGGTGGCCACAGCTCTTGGTGAGCTTTCTCACCTGGGGTGTTGGCCTATTAAGCAAGCCAATGCCGCCTCTGCTGCACTCAATGACCTGCTTAGTGATACTGAAACTACCTGGCACGTCACTACAAAACCTAGCGGCAATAGACATTTTACTTCTTGCCCATGGACATGGCTACTGGGACTTTGAAAGGATGTGCTGCTTCAACCTTTCTTCACACTCAGAATCTATCCACGCAAACATCCAGAAGCTGAGAGAGCAAGTAAAAGACTTAAAAGTGGAAAAGAACACAGACTAGATCAACAAACTTTTTCGATGGTGGGGACTGACAGGATGAGTTTCATCTTTTGTTAAAGGGATTTTGTGGGTTGTAATAATAGTTTTTATTCTTTTACTTCTGTTTTCTTGTTTAGTTAAGTGTTTGCAGAAATCCATTAGAGAAGCCTTTTTGGTAAAACAACACAGGAGAGTTGTGGAGGCCTTTGAGCCTATTAGGGGAACTTCTGGAGTAATACCCTGGAAGAATCTGCCACAGGTTTAGAGAATGCCTCACTGCTGAGGGTGAGACACAAGGGGCTTCTCCCATAGTGCTCTGCAGCACTATGTTAATCTGCCCTTTCCCTATAGGTCACTGCCCTTTGCCCTGCCCTTGTACTGCCCCTGTGCCTGCAGACCATTGGCCCATGACCCCATACTTAACCCAGGACACAGCACTGTTTTCTCATCTTTTGTCCCTGGAATCCTTCAGTGTGACTCTACAATAAACCTCGCTGTAACTCTATACGGAGACCCTTTCCATCTTTCTTCGCTGACCTGTCTTTGTTGTGTGTGAGTGTGGATTGAGTGACTGTACTTGCCCGAGCGACTTTCTCAGAAGACGCTTTTGGAAGGTAGCAGCAAACACTATCCATTTACTACACTGCTACAATTGGACTGCTACCACCACTCTGACCAACAGGGTTGTCAGGTCACATTCTGACTCTGTCAGTTTAAGCCAGTGTTTCTGTACTATTGCCTTTATTTTTATTTTCCTACTAAATTGTAGTTCTGACTTGGAATCTCCTGCTGATTTGCTTTCAAACTAGTACAGGTGAGCCTAACATGTTGTCAGAGATTGAAATGTTATGGTTAATGGCTTAAACACTGTTATGAAGGACCTTTTGCCCATTATGGCAAAACTGCATAAAGAAGCTGCGACCACCAAAGCCCACCCATCCCTGAATATGTCTCCTGACTGGAACCTTGGACTATGATTTAACATGCCTAAGAGAATTTGAGATAAGGTGACATTGTTGTTAAATTATCTCAGGTCTAGGGAGAAGTAAACAAGGCTGAGGGAGAAGAATGCATCCACAAGCAAGACAAACCCAGCAGCTGTCCTGAAAATCATCCTTGACTGGGTTCAGGATGGGGAAGGCCATAGCCCACAGACTCATTTGCTGAGGCCACATTTTGTACAGACTCCCACCCAACCAAGGGGGAAGGAGGAGAATTTGGGGCTTGTGGCATAACCTCTGGTCAGAGGCAGTGAACACCCATCCTCTGTTACATAAACTGGCTCAGCTGTAAAACCCTCCACCCCAGGAAGGCTACATCCATGGGATGTTCATGTGAAGGGCAGCTAAGGAGGTTTCATAAACCACTGAATACCCTTCAAGCTCCCCTCAGACACATTCCTGAGGCCTTGCACCAGAGGATTGCATGTGATGCAAACTGATGCAAGTGATCCAGTCTGTTGCAAGAGACAGTGTCAAACTTCTCCCCCCCCACCCAGGGGAGGTACCTGGGCATTCTCACCTGGCCCAAACATATCCACTGAACTCTGAGTTTTTGGGGACCCTCACCACCAAGACCAGATGGAGAGGATCAACAGGATGCCATTGGGATCCAGAGTGGTGATATTTTCTACTTAGTCTGTCACTATTTTTTTCTTCCCTCACCTCTTTTCTGTCTTAAACACACACACACACATACACACACACATACTCTGTCTCTCATTAACTGTTAAATCAAATCCATACTATTGACACTATTGACTTCGGCATATGGTCTCATTTGCACCTTAATTTGGGCAGAGGCATCTCTAAAATTTTTAATAACTGGATCTTAACACAGGTGACAAATGGCAGAAGCATTCTAGTGTGAACAGAGGCCTTGTGTATCCTTCTCATAGACTTTATCAGGACCCAAAAGGGTGCTGCTAGGTCTTTGGTATAGTCACCATGGTTATAGAGAAGATTAAACAGTTGTCTACTTTGCCCAGCCTTTTAGAAGATTCCTCTCTTGTGGGGTTGCTGTGCATGAAAGAACAGCAGGTGCCAATTGCTATCAAGACAGTGCAGTGGCAGCAAAATTGCATCAACCAAGACTCCCTGTTTCCCATTCATAAATTGATACATTGACTGGAAAGCCAAAGAGTGATCAGCAAGATTCACTAACCCTTTAGCAGTCCCATATGGATGGTGTGAAAATCTGATGGAGAATGGAAGTCAACAGTGGACTACTGTGGTCTGAACAAAGTGACACTGCTGTGGAGTGCTGCCATACTGGACATGTTAGAACTCCAGTATAAACTGGAGTCAAAGCTGATTTTGCCATTAAAAAAACAAACAACAAGATCAGCAGACCTGCACTAGAGATCCACTTCTTTGGAATAAAGTGGCAAGAGGGATGTGGATGTGACAGCCTGGTTAGAGAGTGAGAAAACGAGATTAGTTTTCTCACAGCGGACTTGTGAGACTTTTAGAGAGTTGTAGAGAAACTATGATAACTTGTTAGTATAAACAACCTGCAGGTGGTGTTTTCCTACTCTGTTTTTCTGTTCTTCTCAAGGACTGTTTGTGAGAAAGATGTTTTTGTTAATTAGCCAATCAAGTAGAATGTGTCAAAGCTGTCTATAAAAGAGGAGAGTTTTTTGTATTAAAGTTGTTGTTGTGCAAACCAGCCTTCTAATGAATCTGTGTCATTTCTTGCTCAACGGCAACAGAAGGATGTTCTCACATCCCTATGGATGTGATCAATAAGATAACAGCTATGTCCCCACCAGCTAACAAAAAAGAAACAAACCTTCTTAAGCATTGTAGTTTTCTGGAGAATGCATATTCTGGGTTACAGTTTGTGTGTGAGCCCTCTCTATTGAGTGACCCAAAGGAAAAACTATTTTAACTGAGACTCAGATCATCAGCGAGAACATATCAAACAGGACACAAGTCATGCAGTAGCCTTTGGTCCAGTCCAGACAGGACTAGCTCTGAAAAATGCTCTACAGTGCAGATGGAGACCATGGCCATAGAGACTCAAGGTCAACTGCTATGGGGTATCAAGAATCAGAAGCCCACTACAACTAGACTGAAAAAGATAGATTAGCTGTGTATGAGGGAATTTGAGTTGCTTCAGAAGTTGTTGATGCAGAAGCACAGCTGCCCTTGGCACTACAATTGCCCATTTTAGACTGGATGTTCAAAGGAGATATCCCCTCTATACATCATGCAACCAGCGCTTCATGGAGTAAGTCAGTAGCACTGATCATGAAACAGGCACAAATGAGGAACCCAAACCACCCAAGGATCCTGGAAGAGATCATGGATGGACAAGAAAGCAAATATTTTGGAGTATTGCCCAAGGAAGTGGATCATTCCCAAGAGATGCCACCATATAATGACTTCCAAATGATGAAAGGCATTATGATCTGTTTACTGAGGGATCCTGTAATGTTGTGAGAAACACTTGGATGAAACTTTTTGTATATTGACTTACTACAAAACTTCAAAACATAACATTTTCTAAGGTCTTCAAGCAAGTAGTGAAAAATGATTTAAATAAAGATTTTAACTGAGGGATAGAAACACTTTGCATTGATCAGGAGGTAGGTAGACAGTAGGTTAATGATTGTTAGATGCTTACGCTAAAACTGATTGTTCCATTATGAGTTTGCTTATAGAAGGAAGTGGAGTAAGCAAACCATTATAAGAACATGTTGAAACCAGTGGAACAATGGTTAGTACCTGGTCTTTACATCAATCAATTACAAAGCAGGGGGCTTTGAATTATGCCAGAGGGTCATGGAGACCTGATGAAGACTCTCCTGACTTCATCCTTCAAGACCACTGACCCAATTCGAGACCACTTACCCAATTCAAGAGAAGAATTGCGCACAGGTGAAGGACTAATAACCTAATTTTAATACAGAGTGGGGATGGGAGGTGCTGGGGTTATGCATATGTATTGTATGTAAGATCTCAGGAAATAAACAGAGGGTAAAGAACCTTGTACAGTGCGGTCATGCCTTTTGGGGAGACCTCCGTGCCACCCGCCAGTGTAATAAACATACCACTTTCTAACTTTAACTAGTTAGAGAGTCTTTGTCCGCGATCTTTGGTTTTAACAATTCAGTAAAATGACTTGTCTTTCCCTCTCTGATTTTTATTTTATTATTTGTTTTCATCTTGGTTTTCATCCCTTTCAGAACAGAAGAAGCCATTTCGTTCTAGAGTCATTTTGTTTCATAAATAAACGTAAAAGCAGTAAGGGGTAGGTTGTATCTGTCAGAGAGAGTATGCGTCTACTCTACCCATGCAGTGAATTATTCTGTTTATGTAATCTTCAGAGAGGTCAGAACTTTGCTCAAGACCCTTACTTTCCAAGAACTTGGCTTTATTTGGAATGAGTTAGGCTGTTGTCTGTGTGACTCTATCACAAATTCACCACCACTATTTGGCAGACTCAGAAGAGATGCCAGAATGAATGAGTTTTGGGTTTGTCCTGTGCAGGGCTAGGAGTTGGATTCTATGGTCCTTGTGGGTCCCTTTGTCTTGGTTTGGAAAGACAGGAGTCTGCTAAGGAAGGCAGGAGCCTCCCCTGAAATGGAGAATGTAAACCCTCCCCACCCCTCTGAATTGCTATAAATTTTAAATTAAGGGGCTCTCAGGCAAAAATATGGGAGCAGGAAATAACAGTTCTTTAATAGGGTAAAGGAAAAAAAAAGGATAAAATAAACAATGCAGTCCACTAGAACAACACTGACAGAGTCAGAACCCAACCTGACACCCTGTGGGTCAGGGTGTTGGTGGCAGTCCAATTGGAAATGTGGCTGCAGTCCTCCTGAAGTATCAGGTGTGGTTCTGTTGGAGCAAGGGGGATCGGTAGAGAAGGATGTATTCTTCCTCTGAAGATCCAGTGGAGGAAGAGGCAGCTACTGTTCCTCTGGGGAATCCCATGGAGAAAGCCGTGTTGGTGTCTCAAAAACTCCTGGATTATATCTGGGTAGCAATGCTTGGCTCTTCCCTCTGGGCGGAGCATCTCACAATGGGATGTTATAGTTCTTATCAGCCATGCAGTGACATTCAATAGTCTGTTATCAGCAGATGTCCCCTCCCGAGGGAGGTGTGAATGTGGTCACTCAAAGAGAGAGATAACGCAAACTGCCACTTGACAAAGGTAATCTGCCATACAGATTGTAATGGAAAACAACTTGCGTTGCAATCTTCAACACCCTTCCAACTCAGGATACACTTTACTGTTCTGTTCTATTCTATTCTATGAAAATTGAGTTAAATTGAACTGGCCTGGATTCAGCCAGCCTAAATTTCTCCTGTCGTTGTCTACCTATAGGTCTTTTCTCTTAGTAAAGAAACAGGGTGAGATGTTGCATTGCAAGCTGAACATTAATCCAGTTATAAATAACAAATCCAGCCCACCTCCACAAACCAGCCTCTGTGCTGACTGACAAAGGCTTCGACCAATAACAACTCTCCTAAAATACAAGCATTCAAGCATTTGACTGGTTAAGAGTCTGTGGGGCATAGAGTTTAGACCAATGTCTGCGTAGCACTGGGATTTTTTGAATTGTCTATAAAAGGGTGCCAGATACAATAAACCAGGCTGTTTGCTGATGACCAACAGGAGTTTTGTCGTGTGTTATGTCTCAGACATACGAACATCACGGGTATTATTAATGTAGTACGTGGTGACCCCTGACGTGAGGACAAGCAGTCCAAGGACCTGCAGAAATTGCGGAGAGAGATGGAGCGAGAAGATGGGAAGAAAGAGGCTGGAAAAGATCCCGAAAATAGACAGCGAAGGCTGCAAGGATACAAATAGTAACAAGGATTGCAAGAAGTCAAAGCCAAAGGGTTGTGTGGAAAAGAAACCAGAGAAGTTGAAAATAGAAGAAAAACCCCACAGGAGACCATGGGCACTTGGTTTTCTAAGCCAGAAAACCCCACTGTCCAGGTGTGGATAATCTTCTTTAGGGAATGGGGCATAGACTATGATGAAGAAGCATTACTTAGATTAATTATATGGGCAAAAACCCATGGATTTGATAGAACATCAGAAACTGCTTTTGACCTTAATACCTGGGAATGAACTGGTCACTTTATATTAAAAGCAGCCTCGAAGGGGGAGAAAAATGCAATAAGAGTTATAAAACTGTGGAGGCTCATTTTGGATTTAATAAGACTATTAAATGCTGAACTATATGGGGAGGAAAACACACCGGATGAGTTTTCGGGGGAGATGGACACCTCTCTAAGCCCTCAAAGCATGTGGCAAGACACAATGGCCGGCAATGCCATCCCACATGGCTGGGTTGCATTGAACTACCCCCCCACGTTAGTATTGTCCCCAGTAGAGCCATCCCCCACAGCTCCCCAGCACGGAGCGGCCCCACCGTGCAGGGAGACAGGGGGGCCCAGTGGGGTCCCAGGGACATCAGGGTGCCCCATGCCAGCACCCCGAAAATGTCACCCAGTGCCTGCACCATGCAGCTACTGCAGGAGTTCGAACAGCGCCGCCATTTCAGCTGGGCAGCCAGTGAGCATGATGCAGCTCCGTGCTGTCCCCGGGACTGCCCCCCTGCCATTGGGGCCAACCATGCCCCTCATCACCATGGAAACACCCAGGCCACCCCTGCCCGAAGCTGGTTGGCTCAGCCCACAAACCACGCCCAGAGCACCGCCTCTGCAAACCACGCCTGCCTGCCACTGCAGCACGGGGGTGGAACCTGAGATGACATCGCTACAAAGGCCCAGATGTTGTGACTATGTCACACTTGGAAGCACATCGGAACCAGGAAGCTCCAGCACCACGATACAGAGCCCTGTTCCTGGCACCAACCCTGGACATGCAGCTGTCACTGCCACAGCACCATAGCATCTATAGTCAAGGTCCCAACAAGCTGAGGAAGTCCCTACAACCTTGCCTGTTATGAACAGAATTTGGTTAAATTCTATTTCTGTAGAGAGAAAAAAAAACAAAGTTACAAAATCTTTAGACCTGGAGTTACTGCGGCAGTGTTACTTGTTATGTTAATTACAAGTTGTTAGAGTTAATCGTTCTCTTTGACCCTAGCCAGGGCAAGTTGATAGCTCCTTTTGTATTGGT
>NW_005054774.1:73416-81457 GCF_000277835.1 Geospiza fortis | reverse complement strand
AACAGAGTGCTGGACCTGCAGAGATGTTGGGAGACCTTGGTGCCCCTCGCCCTGACTGCAGAAGTCATCTGGAACGGTGACCCGGAGCCGGGAAGCAGGGAAAAGTCGAGAAACACCGGGGTCCCTGCCCAGAAGCTCCCGTGAGGATTGGACCCCTGGCTCTGCCCCTCGGGGACAAAGCTGCGCATATCCTCCTCCTCTGAGCCACGCTGGGAAGAAGACGGAGACTGCAGACCCGTCGAGCTTCCCAATCTTGAGCTGATCACTTTTAATAAAGGCATTAAAAGGAGAAAAGTCTCCTGCCCTGTTTATTTCATTGCCAACACCAGCTCCAGCCCCTTCAATGTTCTGAGACCTGGTAATCTTCTGGACAGAGATAAAACAAAAGGCTAAATAATGTGGAGATATAGAAGGGGCTGAACTGATTTCTGTACCCATGTGTTCACCATCATCAGAGAACTGGCAACAGGGTGGGGGAACAATTACAGAATTCCCAGTGGTACGTGGTAATGGGACAATATCTGACAAATATGTTCCCTTTAATTGGCAAATCCTTTCAGAGTTACACCAACTAACTGCTAAACATGGGCTAGGGTTGCCTGCTGTTGCAAATATGCTTAGATTTATAACTGCTAGTGAATTAACCCCATATAATATGAAGCAGATTGTGAAATTACTCTGCACTCCAGTACAATGTATGATGTTTGAATCGAGCTGGAGATCTTATGCAGAAGATCAGGGACTAAAAAACTCAAGAGCTTCGCAGCAGGACCCATGCTTTGGGGCAGGGATCTCTCAACTTATGGAAATGCCCCCCATGGAAGATCCACAAACCCAAGCACATTTGGACCTCTTTATTCTAGCCCAAGCAAAGGATTTAGCAATGCAAGCTTTAACAAAAATTACAAATATGTCTGTACTCACCCAAAGCTGTTCAAGTATGAGGCAAAAACCTGACGAATTGTATATGCAGTTCATAGAACGTTTGCAAGATGCTATGGAAAAACAGATCTCTAACAGCAAAGCAGGGAGACAATTAATACTGCAATTGGCACAAGATAACACAAACGTGTACTGTAGAAAGGTTATAGATGCCTTACCTAAAGGGAATCCATCCCTAGAGGATATGATAAATGCATGTGCTAAGGTTGGGACTGGATGTCATAACATGGATACGACAGCTGCTGTTAAACAAACTTCCCATTGCTACAAATGTGGACAGCAAGGTCATGTGAGAGCAAATGGTCAACAACAGTCCACACCACAAGGGACATTTCAAGGACAGAGGGGTATGAATGCAAACTGTAACCAATTGTCATGATCCGCTCTTCGAACGGGATTCGTGATGGTTTGTTAACTGATCTCAGAGTGCAAAAACCTACACGGAAAGGGGATTGCAGTAATAATCAAAAACTAATGCACTTTATTGAATGACCACAGCAAATGCGTTAAAAGAATTGGGGAAAAGGAAAGAATAGGGAAAAGAGAGGGAGGAAGCGAGAAAGACAAAGTCCTTCGAAGTCCAGTTGACGGAGTTCGCTTAGTCACGTCAGGGGAGATCTCAAAGACACTGGTTAACTCAAGGTTCTTTTTAGCCCTTTTTTGGTGGGGGGGGGAAACAGGTTTTGAAATCACTGAATGGAATCAGATACAATAAAATATAGTCTATTGAAAGTGCTGAGGGGAAAGAAGGCATTGAAAACAGTCCATATTCTCAGCAGTAGCCGAGAACCATTGTCTTCTTGGTCCAATGGTCACACCTGCAGGCAAACATCTCGCTTTAGTCAGGTCAGTTCCCCACACACCTCCCCTGGGTTAGGGGTTTCAGTCTCAGTCCATGGGAGGAGGGGGAGCTCCTCCATATAGGGGTTTCATGTCTCAGTCCTTGAGGGAGGGGCTTCTCCCATCTCAGTCCATCCGTCACGGTGGTTGTAAATCAGATGAAGGGTCTTCCGTGGGGACCACCAAAGGTTACCCCCAAAAAGTCCAACCAGGCCGAGAGGTGGGGAAATTCCAGGGCTATTGTTGCGAAAACAGGTGCAAGCAAGTAGGGTAAGGTGCCCCTTCTTCTTCCACCAGGCTCAGTGTTCCATAGCAGGAAACACACCTGCAAACAATAGCTTGGCAGGCCAGAACTCTGCTCAGGGGCCTCAGGATTTTTGGCGTTCATCCACCACTGGCAGGCCAGAATTCTGATTGGGGTCCCCGGGGGCCCGATGTCTGTCCTTGAGACAGTCGTGAGGCAAATGAGGGGAACTTCAGACTGTCTCTTACACAGATGTGGGAGAGTTGGACATGTAACAAAAGAATGTTGGTCCAAATTTCATGTTAATGGTCAGTTTCTCAAGGACCAGGTAAACAGGAGACCAAGCATGACAGGGAAATGCGTGATGACACAAGCATTTTCCCACCCTCCAGTACAAGCCTGTGTGACCAACTCACAGCCAGGACAAGAGGGACAACCAGAATGGATGTATCCACCTCAGTCACAATAACTATAAACTCATTACAGGTACATGAAATACCTCCTGAGGCCCAGGGACCCATAGGGAAAGGACTGAGTGCTCTCCTTATAGGGAGATCCAGTGCCATGCTGCAAGGCATCAATGTGCACCCAAGTGTCATAGATGCCAATTTTACAGGACAAATAAAAGCCATGGTATCAACCTCTCTTCCACCCATAACTATCCCTGCAGAAACCAGAATTGCACAACTCATTCCTTTTAAGTCTTATCTCCCCAAAGCAGATTCTAAGGAGCAAGGAGACCAAGGCTTCGGATCAACAGGACAGCCCCAGGTGAACTGGACTCAGGTTGTGGGACATCAAAGACCTAACAGGGATTGTACTGGTGCGATGCCTAAGGCAAAGATAAAGGTCAGTGGCATGATTGACACAGGGGCAGACATGACCATCATCTCTGCTAACATGTGGCCTTCATCATGGCCTACTACACCTGCAGGATCTGCCGTTGCTGGCCTCAGAGGGACCAGACAGAGCCACTTGAACAGCAATCCCGTGTTGATCAAAAATCCTGAGGGCCAAACAGCTACAATCCAGCCTTACATCACTGCTGCACCACTGAACCTATGGGGGAGGGATGTTTTGTCTGCACGGGGAGTTCGGGTGGGGACACATTTTTAACAGGGGTCACTGTGTTAAAGGGTGTAAGGTATCCCACACCAGCTCTGAAGTGGCTTACTACTCAGCCTGTGTGGGTGCCATAGTGGCCCTTTGAGGAAGAAAAGCTAGATGCCCTACATTCATTAGTACAAGAACAACTAGCACAAGGACACATAGAACTGTCTATGAGCCCCTGGAACACCCTTGTATTTGTTGTGAAAAAGAAATCTGATAAATGGAGGCTGCTCCATGACCTAAGAAAGATAAATTCAGTGATGGAAGGCATGGGGTCTTTTTACAAGGTAGTATGCCTTCCCCCACAATGATACCTGCCTCCTGGGATATCCTGATTGTGGACCTGAGAGATTGTTTTTTCACTTTTCCACTGCACCCAGATGATATCCCAAAGTTTGCTTTTACAGTGCCTTCCATTAATAATGCTGCACTAGCATTATCAATGGTGTGTACTTCCACAAGGAATGCGCAACAGTCCCAGTATCTGTCAATGGTACATTGCACAGGCACTCTCATCAGTGAGAGAACAGTTTCCAGGGGCATACTGCTATCACTACATGGATGACATTCTGATTGCAACACAAACAAAGGGGGAACTCTTGCGGATTCAGCCAAACCTGCTGCAAGCATTAAAGTCATTTGAGCTGCAGGTAGCACCAGAGAAGGTGCAAAAGCAAGCACCCTAGAAATATTTAGGACTCAAAATAATGAACCAAACAATACAGCCACAAGCAATCCAATTTTCCACCAAAATTGAGACTTTAAATGATGCACAGAAACTTTTGGGTATTATAAACTGGGTCAGGTCATACTTAGGGATAACCAATTCTCAATTAGCACCCTTATTCGACCTCCTGAAAGAGGATCTTGAATTTACTTCCCCCAGAAAACTAACCCCAGAGGCAAAAGCTGCTCTCGAAAGAGTAGAGCAAGCTATCACAAACAGACAGGTCCACTGGATATGCCCTGAGGTGTGTATCACTGTATTCATTATCATTGTTGATTCTCATATTACTGGTATTGCACAGCAGAACACAAAATGGCCTGACCCTTTGCATATCGTAGAGTGAGTATTCTTACCTCACCAACCAAAAAAGACAGCACCTACTGTCTCTTAGCTAACCACACAGTTAATCATCAAATGTCGTCACAGGTGTCTGCAACTGCATGCTAAAGATCCTTCCCAAATCATTATTCCTACAACACAAGAGGAATTTGAATGGAGTCTTGCTAACTGTGCAGCCTTGCAATGTGCTTTACAAAATTTTACTGGCCAAATAATTTACCACTTACAAAGCCATAGATTGCTAAAGCTAAGCAGTGAAAACACACTATCTCTAAAACCCTTAAATAGCCAAACACCTGTAAAGGGTGTTATGGTGTTTACTGATGGTTCTGGGAAAATGGGAAAGGCCATTGTGACACGGAGAGAGGAAGTTGAGTGGCAAATGCTGGAGGGACATGAGAATGGATCACCTCAATTAGTAGAGCTATGGGCTGTAGCTATGGCTTTCCAACGCTTTCCCCACGCTCCCCTAAATGTTATAACAGATTCTGCATATGTGGCTGACATCACACAAAGATTAGACTGAACAATACTGAAAGAAATTAACAATGCACAACTGTTTAACTTGCTCAAAACTCTATGCCTGACCATTCAATCCAGAATTTGCCCATATTGCATCCTACACATCAAGAGTCACACAAATTTACCAGGCTTTATCACAGAGAGCAATGCCAGAGCAGATATGCTAGCTAGCCCTGCTTGGATGGCACCACAACCAGATACACTGGCACAAGTAAAGGCATCACATGATTTTTTCCACCAAGGTGTTCGAGCTTTACAGCGGCAACTTCAGCTATCAAACACAGAGGCTTGTAATATTGTTAGCACCTGTGCTGACTGCCAAGGCCACACTGCACCACTGCAGATGGGGGCAAACCCTCGTGGACTGCGTGCTTTGCAAATCTGGCAAACTGATGTCACACATATCCCTGAATTTGGCCATTTAAAATATGTGCATGTCTCAACTGATACCTTTTCATCAGCAATGTGGGCTACAGTACACACAGAACAAAACGGTCGGGATGCCATTGCACACTGGCGGTCAGCTTTTGCAGTTCTGGGCATCCCTCACACCATCAAAACTGACAATGTGCCAGCATACATCTCGCAGAAAACTAGACAATTCCTACAGCTTTGGGGTGTATCACACCAAACTGGTATCTCCCATTTAGCAACTGGATAAACCATAGTGGAAAGAGCACGTGGTACCTTAAAAGATATACTCAATAAACAAAAAGGAGGTATGTTGCAGTGTGAAGCAATGTCCTGTTTTATCTATCCCAGTTCCTCCCAGGTGTAGCAATGCCTCGTCCCCTCCCCTCTCCCTGCCTCCTGCTGAGAGGTGTCTATCAATCTCAGTAGGTCATCAAGGCCGTCGTCTGATAGGTGAAGTTCAAAAGATGCCTCTCAGCCCTGGGGACAATTGGGCCATCCAAGTGTCATTTGTCCCCTGAACCTTCCCCCCTCCTACCTGGTTGGTGGCACACCTACCCCTTCCCTCCCCCTTTCCCTGAGCTTAAAAAGACACAGGACCATGCGGTCGGGATTTGGTTGGAGCTGTCGCAACATTCAGAGGCCTGCGTGCCCAGGAATAAACTCTGGATCAAGACCCTCTAGCTGGATCTGTCTCCTTTTTCCTTCACCTTGCCTAAAGCTCTCCATCAGAGGTAAAGACTGAGTTCCTGTATGTCTGGACTTGTTCCAAGAGCCTAGCTGCAACACACAGCTAGCCAAAGGTATCTCTGAGGTTAAACACCACAGCTGCCGCCTTTAGTCAAGCAGCAAGGGCCAGATGAGCCCAGGCACGTTCCATCGGTAATATTGGGATTTTATTTCAATAGAGGTATGTGTGGTGAGACCCCACAGAGCAGAATAACTAAAGCCATATACATGCTAAATCATTTATAGACATTGGGAAAATCCCAGAACCCGGTTATACTGAACCATTTCTTATCACTACAGTCATCTAGTGATATCCAGATACCTAAACCCAAGGTAATGGTGAAAGACCTCCTCACCAATACATGGGGAGGTCCCTGGGACCTTATTACCTGGGGGCGGGGATATCCGTGTGTTTCAACAGACAGTGGGACACATTGGATACCTGCCAGATGTGTCCGGCCTGCCCTGCGTCCTGCTCAGAATCACAGAGAGCACCAGCCTGATGTCCCTCCAACAGACAGAGCCATGTAACCAGAACAATAAGTAACTACCCTATAGAAATCTGGGACTTTTGAAATAACAGTTCATATAAGGACTCTGTTCATTTACAAATTGCCTTATTTGTTAAGCTTGTTTTTTATTACAGTACCAAAGTTGAATGTTTCAAAGTTTTCTAATTTCAGTTCAGAGTTAAGATATAACTTACAGATTTGTTTACAAACTATTTTTCATGTTTACAAACTGTTTTTCTGTTTACAAATTGTTTTTTCTAGTAGTTAGACTTTCTTTAACAGTTTTTAAGAGTTAAGTAGCTTGTTGTTGTTAAAATAAGTGATGATTTGTAACTTAAACATTAAGGAATTCTTACCTACAGACTCTAAAACAAAATGCTGCAGCTTCACTAATAGATAATTAATGCAAATTAAAACCATGCTGTTTTCTGTCATCCTGTTTGCTAGGGACTCCTACAAATAGATGACAGAGAACAAGTCACAATTTTTAGTAAAGAAACAGGGTGAGATGTTGCATTGCAAGCTGAACATTAATCCAGTTATAAATAACAAATCCAGCCCACCTCCACAAACCAGCCTCTGTGCTGACTGACAAAGGCTTCGACCAATAACAACTCTCCTAAAATACAAGCATTCAAGCATTTGACTGGTTAAGAGTCTGTGGGGCATAGAGTTTAGACCAATGTCTGCGTAGCACCAGGAGTTTTTGAATTGTCTATAAAAGGGTGCCAGATACAGTAAACCAGGCTGTTTGCTGATGACCAACAGGAGTTTTGTCGTGTGTTATGTCTCAGACATACGAACATCACGGGTATTATTAATGTAATAGCATACCATGAATAGGCTATTCTTGTGTGAGGGCACTCTTCACTCATGTTCAAGATGTTCCACTTCGCTATGAAATATTCAAAGTTCAGTAGACCAGAGACAAAAAACATTAGAAGGAACATCAGCAGATAAAATACCTATTAGGTATTTTAACAAAAAAAATCTCTATACTAGTGACATGACACTTCTTTAGAAGATGAACAAATACCACAACAAATGCAGATACCTTATTGGTTCAAGGCAGCCTGACTGAACTGAGCACAAAATGTGCCCTATCCAAACTATTTTTGCAGGGCTAAGGCACATGATTCTGTTGATCAGCTTGATGATTCATATTGTATCCCCAAGAGTTAAGAGTGGACCACATCGGTATTCATCAAAACTCTCCTGAGGGCAGTGATATAGCACTACAAGATAATTTACACTCCTGTATGTACTCTGTACTTAAATGAAGGTATTCACAACTTTCAAAGAAACTAAATTATTATAGGACACTTACCATGTTTAATATATACTTCAGCTTGTGCTGTCTTTAGCTTGTACCATAAAATATCAGTAAATGAGTTTTTGTCTTGGTTTGAAAGACAAAGAAAGCGTGTTAGTTTAACACAACCTGACTTTTAGTGGGGGCAGAGGAAGGAACAGAGGCTGCCTTTGAGAGAAGCTTCTCAAAACTTTTACTACGTCCAGCAGAGCCAATCCCTGAAGGCTGGCCCAATTAGAGAAGTTAGTAATGCCTCTGTGATGACATATTTAAGAAGGAGAAAGCACGTGCAATTGGTCTTTTTTTCCTCGGAGGGGTGGGTAGGCAGGGGCCGGGGCCCTCCCGGCAGTGGG
>NW_005054774.1:71428-73325 GCF_000277835.1 Geospiza fortis | reverse complement strand
CAATGAGCTGTATTTGCTTAGCCACTTTTAACCAGCTGTGCTGAGGACAGAAGGGCAGGGGTGGCGTGGTTCCGGTGGGGACCATGTGACCGGCAGTGAGACGCACGGCGAGCAATTTCCTGATACAGAACCCGGACGAGATCAACTTTTCAGTGTTGTGAAATTCTGTAAGAACTTTTCAATTGATAGAATTTGAGAACAAACGAACCTACAGACACCAATTATAGTAAAAACAGGTGACCCCCCAGCAGGGAATGATTGTCATCTGACTCCATTGATTCAGAATGCTGAACAATTGCTTTATTAAAACTATATTATATTACATTATACTATACTATATTAAAGAGATGCTATACTACAAAGAATACTAAAGAATACTAAAGAAAAATCTGCCAACAGCCAGGACACAGCTTTGACCCAAGAGGCCAATTAATATAAGCAACCATCACCAGAATCCAATTAAGAACTCCAGGTGAACAATCTAATCTCCATAACACATTCCACATGTGCAAAACAACAGGAGCAGCAAGTAGAGATAAGAATTGTTTTTCTCTTCTTCTCTCTGTGCTTCTCCAGGAAAAAACCCTGAGAGAGAGAATTATGTCTCTCTGTTCAGAGAATGTGAATGCCACAACCAATTGTCTCTCAAGTCAGAGAAAAGAAAAGGGTGAAGACACGTGAAGAGAACATCATGGCGACACTAAGGTCAGTGCAAAGGAGAGAGGGGGAGGAGGTGCTCTGGACATTGGAGCTGAGATTCTTCTACAAGCCGTGATGAAGACTATAACACAACAAACTGTTTCCCCTTTAATTCATGAAGTGCATAGGGCGATACAGAGTCCACAATCAGCCTGTGACAAAAAGTGCTCACGCTGGAGCACGTGGATGCTGAAAAGCTGTAATCTAGTGAGAAACTCAAAGAGAGAGAGAGAAGATAGAAAAAAAGAACCCTTGCTTCCAACCTACAACAACTCATCCTTAAAAGACTACACCCCATGAATTGAAATGACCCATGCCATGTAGTTCAGGAAGACTATTTTGCCTGTGGGAAGGACTCACATTACAACAAGTCAGGTGGGACTGCTATTGGTAAAAATTAGCACCATGTTGGAGAAGTTCACAGAAAACTGTCTCCTGGGGAAAGGACCCCACAACATAACAAAAGAGACTTCTCTCCCTAAGCAAACTAAAGAAAAACTTAGAAGTGACAAACTGACTAAAGGCCCCATGTTTTGCCTCCCTGTGCTGTTGGGTGGGAAAGAAAGGAGGGTGGGGGGGAGGGGGGAAGGTGTTCTAAAGGCATATTTTAGTTCTCATTATCCTCTTTTAATTCTGTTAATAAACTTTTCTTTATACCTTGGAAGTTTTGAGCCTATTTTGCCCTTAAAGTGTTTCTTCCCAATCCTTACCTACACTCATGAGCCCCTTTAGTTGTTCTTTTCCCCCTCCTCTGCGCAACTATGGCAGAGGAGAATAAGTGAATGGTTTTTTGTGGGTGCCTGGCTTCCAGCCAGTGTCAGACCCCGATAGAAAGAAAGGCTCCATAGAGCTGCTTTCTATTTTTGATTTGTCCCTACAATGTGACAGGAAGCATCAGTGAAAGAGCATATTGTGTTTCTTCTTGTGGCAATTGGTTGTACGGTGGAGCTTCCTCGCCACGGGTTACCTGTACTTACTCCTCTTTGACAGTAAGACCAAAGTTTTCACTTTTCGGCCAGTTTGTAATTATTTCCAAGATCCCAGGGTGATTTGGGTTTCCAATAAGGGGACACTGTGTGATGAGGGCAATTCATTTGCTCCATGTGGCATCAGTGGTGTGGTGGGTAAAGGGAACCTTTGCTTTAAACACCCACCCCAGCACCGGTAGTCAGGGTGCCAGGAGTTGTGCTTCAGTGCA
>NW_005054774.1:66166-71046 GCF_000277835.1 Geospiza fortis | reverse complement strand
ATAAAATGTTTCTAAAATCATGGGATATTCAGGGGAGTTGGAAAGAAAGGTTAGGCCTGGTAGGCCCTGGGAAAATGTTAGGGTAGGCCCCGGGAAAATGTTAGGCTTTACTGGATCATGCGAAACTGCACCTGTATTATCATTTAATGACTATGATAAATGATATGATTGTTAAATGTGATGATTGTTTGGTAATTGGATATAATTATTGTTTAATCGTAACAAGAATCATGAGAAACGATGTTTGGGGGGTTTGATGGAAATTACAAAAATCCATGCTTGGATGAAATCAATGTATACAATAGAACAATATAAGTTTAATAACTAATATGTAGTTATATAACGATAAGGGTATAAAAACGTGTTCATCCCGAACCTATGTCGGAGTCAGATTTGGGTCTGTACCCCTGACACCCAGAGCTCTTCAATAAAAGCACCTGCATATAATCATTCCATGATTATGTGTTCCTGAATGCTAACATTTTTGGAGACCCCAGATGGGACCCTGTGAGCACTGCTGAGGACCCTGTGACCCGATCACACTCCAGCCGTCGCCGAGGGATTCTCAGGTAGCCCATCGGCACTGCAACCCCCATGCCGCTCACAATGTCCCCTGGAAAGGTAAGGTGCTTTTACTCTGGTCTGGTTGCCTGCCAATAAAACGCAGCAAAAGCTACGCGTGGTTGGGCTAAGGAATTTCTAGTATTGCCTAGGCGCTGTCAGTTAGACAATCACGAAAGCGTTTCAGGCTTGGCATCTGTGGTGTATTGTCACTATAGGACACTGAAAGAACACAAGCACAATACTGTTCTCAAGGTGAAGGAAGAAAGAGGAAGTTTATTTTCTGACTCTAATATTTATAGTTTTTCAAAAGTGACAGTGGATTGGAGGGTGACAGTGACACCTCTCCAATGACACTGGTCAAACTAACAGTCTATCAACTTTCTCTTCTTCTAAAAAAGAAGCCAAAACAATCAGTTATTTACAGAAAGTGTCTGAGAAAGTTCACTACAAGAATGTCAACATCAGAAGGCTTAGAAAATCTTAAAAAACCAGGGTGACAGTGTATTGTAGCTGTAATATGGAGAAGCTTAAAGAAATTTTGGGTGATAATGCCCCCACACTGCGTACTTCTGCTTTGGGGTGCTTATTAGTGCATTGGAAACAGGACAACATTGGGGAGGAGTTGCATAAGGCTAAGTTGATTGATTATTGTAATATATGGTGGCCAGAATATGTCCTGGAGAGTGGGGAAAAGTGGCCGAAGAACAGGTCTTTGCAATATAACACCATTTTACAGTTGATGTTTGTTGTATTGTACTAAATAATTTATTTAGTTGTTGTTTTGCACTGGGTGATGGGAAATTTGTACTGAGTATGGTATGTCACATAGATTGTTATTTCCCCTCTCCCATCACATGGTCTTTCCCTCATGCACCCCTCTGCTGTACCTCCTGGTGGTCTGTCCCCTGGTTACCCCTCCCCTCACCCCTCCTCAATGATATCCCATTGGCTGTGGTCCTATTCCCCCGCCCCCATCCCCTCGGGTATAAAAGTCCACTGCAAGAAGGGCACACTCTCTTTTTCACCTGGAAGGTTTCACCTGGAAGTGTCTCCTCCCAAGCCAATAAACAGGATACTCGTTCCCACGTGGAGAAAGCGCTTCTCGTCTTTTACTTTGTCTATGTAAGACCGTGTGGGCCAGAGTCCAGAGCTAGCCAGATTGGACTCATACAGCAGCCCGAGAGACACGAATTTTTACAGATGTTGTTTTGTAAGCAAGAGGGAAATTGGGATGAGGTTCCGTATGTTGATTTGTTTTTTCTATTTGCGAGATTAGCCAGAATGGCAGACTGAGTGTGGATTGATGGTGGTCAAGGCATTTGCGAGTGGTAAGTATGAGGTCTGTGTAAAAGGGAAGCGATGTTTAGAACACCTGGTGTTGAAAGAAAGTTTGCGTTGGGGGAACGATATGGATGTTGATTTACAAATGGTTCCGGCACGACCAAGAGAACCTGGCCCTATTCCACCTGCCCATACTTCACCCAACCCTACTTGACCTAACCCTATTTCACCTAATCATACTTCACCCATCTCTCTCTACCCCTCTCTCCCGCCTTCACCTTAACCTTCTTCCCCTGGAGATGATCAAAATCTGTGATACAAGGAAACGGGAGAAATGTGAGTGAGGAAGATAGCAGTAGTGGGGATGATGATAACGAATCAGCAACACCAGTATCTCATCGGACTCGGTCAAAGCTCGCCCCCATCCTGTCTAAAACAGGAGAAGACTTAGGCAGACAAAAGCAGACTGTGTTTGCCCCCTTGAGACAAGAAATAGGAGCGAAGGGGTCAGTATTTGTAAAAGTACCTTTCTCTCCTGCGGACTTGGTAATTTGGAAACAATCAGCTGGGACTTAGAGGGAAAATTCTGATAAAGTGGCAAGGGTGGTAAAAATGATCATGAAAACTCAGAATCCGGACTGGGATGATATACAAGTAATACTAGATACTTTAATGGATTCTACTGAGAAAGAGATGGTGCTTAGGGCAGCCATGGAAAGAGCGAGAGAAGATGTCAGAAACAGGCTGGTGACGGGGACTCTAGATGATAATTTTCCAACCAAGGATCCAGGGTGGGATCCTAATACACCTGGGGGTATGCAGAGGCTAAAGAAATATCAGGAGTGGGTCCAGATAGGGGTTCAGAACGCTATATCTAAGATTGTGAATCGGTCTAAATTGTATGAGGTCAGACAGGAAAAGAAAGAATCCCCTACTGTGTTTTTGGAAAGGCTTAAAGAAGCAGTGAGAAAATATACAGATCTCCAAATAGACAGAGCAAGGGAAGGTTCAACTCATCGTCATATTCCTGGGGCAGTCACAGGATGATATTAGCAGGAAATTGCAAAAGTTAGAAGAGGGGAGTTGAGGAATTTGGATAAACTACTTGAGGTAGCCTGGAAGGTATACAATAATAGAGAAAAGGAGGCTAGTAAAAGGAAGCAGCAAAGTCTTTTGTCAGTAATACAAGAAAAAGAGAATCCAGGTTTCAGAGGACGCGGCAGAGGTGGTCGTGGACTGGGTAGAGGCGGGTTTGGCAGGGGTCGCGGAGGAACAGTCATGCAAGGGTTAGGCTTAAATCAGTGTGCACATTGCAAGCAGGAGGGGCATTGGAAGAGAGAATGCCCGAACCTGGTTTAACCAGGGCAATCAGTTCCAGCAGGAAGATGTTGCCAAGGTGATGGTGCTGGGGGAATATCACAGCTGACTAGAACCAGACCCAAAATCAATACAGGAACCTGTGGTAACCATAGAATTAGGGGATAAAGAAGTAAAATTCCTCATGGATACGGGGGCCATGTATTCCATACTAAATGATTTGAAAGGGGAAATTTGGGACAAAACAACGACAATAGTTGGAGCCACAGGGAAGGAGGAAAATAGGTCATTCTTGCAACCCTTAGATTTGTGTTTTGGGAACAAGGTTTTAACGCATGAATTCTTATATGTGCCTGAGTGTCCAATTCTGCTTTTAGGGAGGGATTTGTTGGCAAAACTTGATGCGGTAATAACCTTTGAGAACGGGGAACTTCTAATGAAAATACCCGAGTCAAAGACAGGACAAATTCTAATGATAAAAGAAAAAACAGTTCCTACCATCCTTAGGGAAGTAGAAGATGCAGTGATCCCCTCTGTATGGGAAACAGATATACCAGGAAAATCTAAATTAGCACAACCCGTACATGTAGAATTAAAAGAAGGGGTGAGGGCTGTCCTGGTCAAACAGTATCCCATAAAACCAGAAGCACGGCAAGGAATAGCAAAGACTATTGATAAATTCTTAAAGTATCAACTTCTAGAAGAATGTGAATCAAAATATAATACACCAATATTCCCGGTAAAGAAACCCAATGGAGAGTATAGACTAGTGCAGGATTTGAGAGCGATAAATGAAATAACTAAAGACATTTATCCGGTGGTCGCCAATTCCTACACGTTGTTGACATCTGTAAAAGAGATATATAAATGGTTTACCGTAATTGATCTAAAAGATGCCTTTTTCTGCATCCCCCTTGACAAAGAAAGTAGGAAACTGTTTGCCTTTGAGTGGGAAAATTCAGGGAATGGAAGGAAAACCCAGCTCACCTGGACATGGCTTCCACAAGACTACAAGAACAGTCCGACCTTATTCGTAAACCAACTGGTGAAGGAGCTGGAGATTTGGACTGAGAATGGGCAAGTACTGAGAGACCAATACCTGTTGTTGCAGTATGTTGCTGATGTACTGATAGCTACAGAAGGAAAAGCAACCTGCATAAAGGTAACAATCAAGATTTTAAATTCACTGAAACTAGGAGGTTATAAATTATCCAGAGTAAAGGGCACAAATTGCCCAACAGACTGTGATCTACCTGGGATGTGAAATTTCACAAGGGCAAAGAAAACTAGGTACTAACCGTATCCAAGCTATTTGTGCTATTCCAGAGCCCCAGAATCTACACGAGCTGCGAGTCTTCCTTGGGATGGCAGGGTGGTGTTGCCAATGGATCATGGGCTATGGACTAATTGCGAAACCCCTGTACGAAGCCCAGAAGATGCAACCATTGACCTGGGGCAAACTACAGAAAGAAGCCTTCCTAAAATGAAAAGAAGCACTGACAACTGCTCCAGCATTAGGGTTACCTGATCTGTCTTAAGATTTTCAGCTGTTTGTACTGTTTTGGAGAAGAAGGGGGGCCATTGGCTATCTCCAAGCAGGATGATAAAATTCCAGGTAATCCTGACCAAGCAGGATGATGTCACATTAAAGACAACTAACCTTTTGAATCCAGCTTTGTTTCTAGGTACCACAACTGAAGAAGGCCCATTAGAGCATG
>NW_005054774.1:62157-65486 GCF_000277835.1 Geospiza fortis | reverse complement strand
GTGCAAACAACAATGGCATTGATACCTTTAAAACTTAATGTATCTCAATTCAATTTGCCTCCAAACCCAAAATATTCAGTAGAAGATTAGAGAATGGGACGTTTGCTAAATGCACAAAAGAATTCAAAAGGGTGGTATGTGACTGCACAAGGACAGATAGTGGTACCTCCCTTGATAATGAGACAAGTTCTACAAATTAAACGTAATGAAGGTCATTGGGGTGCAGAGGCGTTGGTAAAATTGCTAAAGCGAAGTTTAATCTCGGTACGGATATTAACAATGGCAAAATCAGTAATGTCAAAATTGAAATCTGCTTGAAAAACAACCCAGTGTCTAGACAGCAGGCACAGCTAAGAAGGATTCGAATAGGAATAGAACCAGGACACTATTGGCAGGTAGATTTTGTAGAATTGCCAAGAACTCAAGGATACAAATATCTGTTAGTGGGGGTTGACACATTCTCTGGATGGCCAGAACCCTGTGGCACAAACCAAGCAGTTAAGTAGTTACTACAAGAAATCATTCCCAGATTTGGGGTGCCTCTAGGGATATCATCAGATAGGGGCCCACATTTCATAGCCACAGTAGTAAGAGAAGTAAGTAGATTGCTGGGAATAACTTGGGACGTCCAGACACCATGGAGACCCCAGTCAAGTGGACAGGTAGAGAGGATGAATTAGACACTAAAGAGGCAAATCAGTAAAATATGCCAAGAAGCCAAACTGCAGTGACCACAGGCTTTACCAAAACACTGTTGAGGATTCACGTAAAGCCTAGGAGTGGGATGTCAGTCAGTCCTTATGAGATATTGTATGGGAAACCATATGAATCTCCTGAACCTAATCCAAATGTACATGTCCCAGGAAAGCAGGAAGTGTATAATTATGTTCTGTCTCTTGGGAAACCTTTAGCTCAGCTTCGGAGCGTCCTCATGTGGAATGGGCCACCGACTCAAGAATCCAGTTCACAACATATACCCAAAAGATGAAGCGTACATTAAGACTTGGAACAAAGAACCATTAAAATACACTACACCTGAGTGAAGAAAGTCTGTCCTGGACAGTGGACTGCACAAACTGTAGGACCAACAAAGCTGCAGATAAGATGTGTTTAACTGTTTCAAATGCTATCAGTAGTTGTGACAATGCTCATTTTATGGTTATTAATGTCTTTGGGATGTGGAATGCAAAAAGATCAACTAACCACTCTTCATTCTAGAATGAAGAGGGAGGTACAGGCAGAAACACAGGAAAAACACAGGCGATAAAGGTTTCCAATGCAATTCAGGATGAGAATGTAATGATTAGATTAGTCAAAGACTTTGCCAAAATGCAAAACACCAGCAGAATAACTGCCTGTCTGCCTATACTGAAGGCAGCGGTAATGCGACCTTTTGCTGGGGTTCGGGGTGTCCCCAGCAGGCTGCACGGGGTCTGGATAGTGCAGTCCTGTTCGGAACAGACTGTCCGAGCTCCCAAGCAGTTCTTAGCTGCAGGCCACCTTAGCAAGCTTGAGTGATATCATCTCTTTAGTGATTATCAGCTCATTGTGATTTCAGCTCTTAGCTTGCTAGGCACCTAGGCAGGCAGATGCAGGGAGAGAGAGGAGAAGCACTGTGTGGGGTTCCACAGGAGTGTCTTTATTGAATCTTCTGTGACGGTTCCCAGTGACAGCTCTTCTGTCCGAGCTGGGCAAAAGCAGCTCTTTATATAGGGTTCAGGGGTTTTAGGAATTGTCCAATAGCAAGGGTTAAAGGAAAGTGACCTATAGTCTTACAGAGAGATAAGCAAGGGGTCAAAGGCAGAAGAGAGGGGCTTCTAGTCCAGTCACCATGATTTGGCATTTCCTGTCTTAGGCTTCTGAATGCCAGGGAAGTCTTGCAGTCTCTGGGCCTGCTACACAGCGGGAGACTCAATAAGTTGGGGAGTCATAATGTCAAAATTACCTGAAATTCAAAAGAACAAAACAATTGAATGTAAACAGGTCGAGGCAAGTAGTCAGAGAAACCTGGAAAGTAACAGGGGAGTGGATGAGGCCTCTGAGGAAACAGGACTGTATTTTAAGTCATGGCAAGGTAGGACAAATCTTAGAGTGGTGGGTTAAAGATCAAGACATTGCAAATTGGGAATGCTTCTTGCCACACAATAAAAAGATTAGAGAAAATACCACAGAGACCACTCAGGTGTGGAAGTGCGAGGAAAAAGATTGGAAAGGTCAAATGGTGCCCTGGGACAGTGCATGGTCCATGAGCATACTTCAAAAATTCCAGTACATGGGAAACACCCCTTGGTGCATTAAATGGGAAGACTCTGAGAATGAAACAGATCCAGCAGTAACGAACACTGCCACTAGTAGTAGAATGAAGGCAGACAAAGTAAGTTGGTGGGCATGTAATAAAACTTATGATTGCACTTCTGATGACATAGAGATAAAACAAATGCCACCACTGGCAGTAGCCTTACAAATTGTTTGTGCCTGCAGAGGAATCAAACACAAACAAGGTAAAGTGAATTATAAGATACTAGTGGGATGCAGTAAAAGTACAATCCGAAGTCCAGGACAATTTGTATGGGCAACAAGTGATGGTACCTGGACAACACATCTGTCTGTAGACGGGAAAGTAAAAGAAATTATTTTGGGCCTCCCTACTTTATGTCCATTTTGGAAAGTCCCCATTCAATGGAAAACATTAACTTCTGCAGATAAGAGCAAGACGAGAAGTTCTAAATAATGAAAATCAAGATGAAACTTGGGAAGAACCCTCTAGTGGAGTGAAATTTGGGTGGGTCCTATAGCAAACTACCAGAAAGGAGAAATGTTGTACAAACTTACGGGTCAGGTAGATAGACTGGCAAGAGTCACCCGGGAAGGATTTAAAGACCTAAATGTGCAATTACAAGCCACTACAAAAATTACTTTACAAATTTGATTGGCCTTAGATTTGTTACTCCTGAAAGAGCATGGAGTGTATGGATTTTTAAAAGGACAAATTGATCATTGCTGCATCCACATCCCAAATGTAACTGCAGATGTAGAATATGATATCAATCAGTTGGAACAAATAGAACGTGAGTCACAAGAAGAACAAAAGGACTTGACTACGAGCTGGTTAGATAAAATCTTCAAAGGGTTAGGATGGAATGTGAGTTCATGGATTAAGTCTATCATTGAGAGTTTGATTATCTTACTGATCATGTTCTTAGTAATTTGGTTAGTTTACAGCATCCTAAAAGGAGAAATACAGAAAAAGACATCCTGGAACCGAAAGATAATGAAGGCACTGACATGAGACAAGAATCCACATCCATCATCTTCAGGTCCTCCAGTTC
>NW_005054774.1:57460-61902 GCF_000277835.1 Geospiza fortis | reverse complement strand
TTGGGGGGTTTGATGGAAATTACAAAATCCACACTTGGATGAAATCAATGTATACAATAGAACAATATAAGTTTAATAACTAATATGTAGTTATATAACGATAAGGGTATAAAAACGTGTTCATCCCGAACCCATGTCGGAGTCAGATTTGGGTCTGTACCCCTGACACCCAGAGCTCTTCAATAAAAGCACCTGCATATAATCATTCCGTGATTATGTGTTCCTGAACACTAACAACCTCAGTGGGAATCTGATGCCATCAGTCTTGCCACTTCACTCTCAGGAACTGGATGTCTCGGGCAGGTCCCTTGACTTCGCTCTTTTTGATGGCAAAACTGGCTTCCAGGAGAATCTGGATGAACTTCTCCTTTCTCAAAGACTTCTGTCACCATGTTCGCCCACACAATGATGTCATCGATGTACTGCAGATGTTCTGGAGCCTCACCCTTTTCCAGTGCAGTCTGGATCAGTCCATGGCAGATGGTGGGACTGTGCTTCCACCCCTGGGGCAGTCAATTCCAGGTGTACTGCATGCCCCTTCTGGTGAAGGCAAACTGAGGCCTGCACTCTGCTGCCAGAGAAATGGAGAAAAATGCATTGGCAGTGTCAGTAGTTACATACCACTTCTCTGCCTTGGACTCCAGCTCATACTGCAGCTCCAGCATGTCCAGCACAGCAGCGCTCAGCTCTGGAGTCACTTCTTTCAAGGCACAATAGTCCACAGTCACTCTTCATTCTCCATCAGACTTGCGCACAGGCCAGATGGGGCTGTTGAAGGGTGAGTTGGCCTTGCTGACCACCCCTGGGCTCTCCGACTCACGGATCATCTTGTGGATGGAAATCATGGCATCTCAATTTGTCTGGTATTGCCGGTGATGCACTGTCAAGGTGGCAATTGGCACTCATTTTTCCTCCACATTCAGGAGCCCAACTGCAGAAGGATTTTCTGATAGTCCAGGCAAGATGTTCAATTGCCTAATGCCCTCTGCCTCCACATCAGCTATTCCAAAAAGCCCACCTGAGTCCTTTTGGGTCTTTGTAATAGCCATTCCAGAGGAAGTCTATACCCAGAATACACAGGGCCTCTGGGTCTGTCACAACAGGATGTTTCTGTCACTCCTTCCCAGTCAGGCTCACCTTGGCTTCCAACAGGGTCAAGTGCTGCAATCCTCCTGTTACCCTAGAAATAGAAACGGGTTCTTCCCCCACATGTCGTGATGGCATCAGGGTACACTGCACACAAGTATTAACCAACCCTTCATATTTTTGTGGCTCTGATGGGCCAGGCCAAGGGATCCACACAGTCCAAAAGACCCCATTTTCCCATGTCTCTTCCTGGCCAGAGGCAGGGCCCCTCTAGACCTGCTTTTCATTCCCTCCCTGGGCATACATACTGGAGGTTCCTTCAAGGGGATCCAACAGATCATCCTCCCTTCTGCAATACCTGGCAGCTCAGACACGAGAGGCTGAAGCTACCTCCACTTTAGCGGAATCCCCTTGGTTAGTGTTTCCCTCCTTGAGTTCATGCACCCGTGCTGCCAGGACAGAAGTGGGTTTCCCATCCCACCTCCTCATGTCTTCCCCATGGTCACACAGAAAGAACCACAGGTCAGCTCATGGGGTGTACCCGCTCTAGCTGGGAGACGTCAGGCTCTGATGCTGGGGCCTGTGACTTGCTTCCTCATCTCCTCCCTCACCTCCCTAATCTCCTCTTTAAACTCCTCTTTGAGGTCTCTAACCACAGCAGAGACATGAGCGTGCATTGGGCCATTGACCATACTCTCATAATACCTGAGCCCATTGGCGACAGAACCCACTCTCTCTCGGTTGTCCTTGGCAATAATCATTGCAATGAAGGTGGTGTATTGAGATGGTTCTAGATTTGCCAGGTTCCACACCATTTGCCCCGTGCACCTGACCTTGTCAGGGCCATTATCGTGCTGTCCATCCCTTCCAAAGAGTACCTCTAATACTGCCACTTCTCTCAGGTATTGGATCCCTTCCTCAATGGTCTTCCAGGGCATTCTCTTGATGCCTATTGATTTTTTGCCTTTTATCTATGTTCTCTGTATTGTTTGCACATATATTTGGAGCTCTATAGTTTATTATTGCATTCATAGTTACTTTTCCCAGTAGTTTTCCATGCCATTTCCTAGGCAGGAAGACAAAACAAATTCCAGAGCTCCAAGCCCCAGGGGGTACAAGGCCCTTATCCTGTCTTGGTTCTTCCTGGGAACCAAGGCCAAAACCAGCTCTTTGAGAAACAATGTACATCTAGTACCAAGGGGGGAGTGCTCCAGAGAGGGGCTTGACCTGGAGAGAATTGCATCACCACTTGTCTTCCTAATTGGTGCTTTTTTATCAATTATGCTAATTTCCTAAAACCTATAAAATCTATTCACCCCTATGGGGGTGGGCTTTTGTGGACATTCTTCCATACCTGCTCCTGGAGTTTCGATAAAAATCTAGTTTTACATTACCTCCTATATTAATATCTCGAAAGCATGTGTTGTTCCATTTCGAGGTTGAAAAAGGCATCACTATGATGGTGATCCTGCATTCTCTCTGTGTGAACAAACCTGTCTCTTACACTCATTAAAAGCCACTCTGTAGTGGGTTGAGCGCTGGCCAAACACCAGTGCACCCACTAAAATTATTTACTCATTTTCTTCTGTGAGATAAGGATTAGGAGAAAAGGCAAAGCAGGCTCAAAGCTTTAAAGAGCATGAAGAAAAATTTATTAACAGAACTAAAAGAAGAATTATAAGAACTAAGTAAACATTTAGAACACTTTTCTCCCCCCAGCCCCTTTTTCCTTCCCACCAACAATATAAAGAGACAAAAATCTGTCATTATCAGTTTACCGCTTCTAAAAAAGAATCTTTCTTCAGTTCATTTAGGGATAGAAGTCTCTTTTGCCATGCCACAGGAAACAGTTTCCTTGTGGTTTTAAGTTCACGGCTAACAGTCTGTCTGGAAAAAAACCCTGTTTGCATGGGAAAATCCCTCGCATTGATTTACAGTTTTTCCCACAACTACTCTCGAGGGCCATTTTGGTTACTGGGGCATAACTTTAAGGACGAGCCATTCTAGAAAAGAAGCAAAGGTTCTCTTTTTCTATCTCTGAAGGCAGAAGTGGTCTCTTCTTCTATTTCTGTTCAAGTCAGATCACAGTTTCTTTCAACATCTATATTCTCCAGTTCTCTTCTGAGTTGTAAATGAACGCTGCATCCCCCATGCGCTTTATGAATTACAAAGAAAATAATCTGGTGTGTTATATTTTCACCTCGGCTTGAAAAAGATTTTTCAGCTCCGCAACTGGAGTGTTATAAATGATCAATCGAAAGCCAAATTATCAAAATTGCGAAAGATTTATTTATCTTTTTCTGCGACCAAAATACAGTCCTCTAAACCACCACAGCCAAAGAGACAGTGTCAAGCCCGGGATCGGCGCTGAGTGAACCTGGATCCGACCTCTATCGCATCGAATCCCCCTTCGTTCACGAGAGCCGCTTCTAGCGGGGTGTTTTATACAGTTTATTATGCCCGAGGTGAAGGAGTCCAAGTTTCTTTTGTAACTCTGCATATTCATAGTTGGTTCTTTCACTGTGCAGAGCTGGACAATCACTGTTTCCTGGTTGATAGCCAGTGTTGATCGTATCCCAGGAAGTCGCGTATTCACATGTATCTTTCTGGTGACTTCGTCTATCTTGATCGATGTTATCAACAGGGCGATGATCGCTCTTAGGTGTCTTCCCATGACTCGGGATAACGGTGATCATCGCGCTGGGTGCTTCTATTCATAAGCTAAATGCCGATTGTTATCCGGCCGCCTTCAGGAATTTCGGAGTTTGAATAGACATCCACCTCTCAGGCTGCTTGTGGTCAGAGACTCGTTTGGATTTCACAATCTTTATAAAATACATTCTTTGATAGCATGAATTATTTCTAACATATATTACAGGAGCATCTCCTCCTTTCCTCTGGTCTTCAGCCCCTCCTTCACTGACCTTGGTGTTGTCCTGTTGTTTTCTTTATGTGCCTTCACCTTTCCTTTTCTCTGACTCAGGAGAGGATTTGCGTTCACAGATTTATTTGTTCTCAGATGAAATTCTGCCATGCTGGAAAAAGTTGATCTTGCCAGGGCCCTGCATCATGGAATTGCGTGCTCTGTCTCTTGCTGCTGGTCATGTGATCCCTGCTGAGCAGTGGTGGCTGCATAGTTATTCGCGGCAACGCTGAAAGAGTTAATTTCGTCCGAGCCCTGCATCTGGGAAAATGGCTCACTGCGCTGCTGGCTGCTGTTTTCTGTCCGTTTGTCTGCAGTGCGGCAGATTAGAAGCAGACAGGCATGCAAATCTCTCGCTGGCTGGGCTAGGATGGCGGCGGCCGCTTCAGCCGGCATGGCTGTTTTCCGGCCCCGGCAGCTCTGAATTCCAGTC
>NW_005054774.1:55972-57334 GCF_000277835.1 Geospiza fortis | reverse complement strand
AGCAGTGTTCCGGCAGCCGTGCCGCGGCCCGGCCTGGCCCAGGTAGGCTCGGCGGGACCCAGCCCGGCCCTGCCGGGAATGGAGGGGGGCCAGGGTGGCCCTTCCTCCTTTGCAGAGAGCAGGAAATAAGAGTGGTTTCTTGGTTTCTCCTTTCTTAAATATGGTATTCATAGAGGCGGTTCTAGCTTCTCTAATTGGCTAATTGGTGTGTCAATTCTCAAAGCCAGCCAGCGGCGCCAGGCACGGAGGAAGCTGTAATGTTCTTTACAGAGAGAATTACTTCCGTGCCTCATGGTTTTTTCCCTTAACTAAAACCCAAGCTATTTCAAACTGAGAGGAATAGCGGATTTGTCTTTACAAACAAGTTGTGGGTCTGCTGGTAGATAAAACTAGCTCTGGAAGATAAAAGAAACAATGGGAAGGATTCCACTGATTGATGAATGGAAAATGATATTTGCTTTTACAAATAAACTTTAGGTTTGCTGATAAACGAAATTAGACATTGAGAGATGAAAGAAACAATGAGGAAGAAAAACCCCTAAATTCCGTAAGAATTAAAAATTAAAAGGGAGGGTTATACATAAGAGGGAAATCTTTAGTATCAGGCATGTTGGGGAGTTTGTACCTCTCAAGTACCTCAGCCAATGGGAAGAGAGAGAAGGGAAATGCAGCCGGGAAATTAGGATAAAAAGGAGGCTGTGTCCACCAAAAATTTGAGAGATCCCAGGGGAATGCCCCATGGCCTCTCCCTTTATTCAAATAAAGCCAGAAAGGACTCCTCTGTCTCCTTTTTGGACATAAACCTCTGGTGTTTGTGGATTAATTTTCCTAACATGAGTAATTGTATTTTGGCCCAAAAATATCTAGTTACACTTTAGTTAGGATAAGCATCCAAAGATTCTCTGAAGGATTGTCTTCCTTTAGCACAAAATCTAAAGTACTAGTAGTCTTGCTAGTAGCCCATGCATAATTCTGAAATGCCTATGGAGACTTTGGGCCAGGTATGTGTGGTGTCCCACCCCAAAGGGGAAAGGAGCACCCAAGATTCTTAGATGCTCTTGGTCGAAAGGAAGGACAAAAGTCAGAGGGTCTGCAAAACCTTACAAAGTTTTATTAGTAAATTGTACACTTGGCATGGAAATTGGTATGTTGGTCCCTGACCTCCCAGTATAAGCACAGGGCAGTGGGTTTTGAATAAAGGAGTGTTGTGGGTTGACTATATGATGGTTTTATCCCCAATCGTCTGTTCTGTTTATGCTGAATAATAAATTTTGCACCTTTAAGACTTGTTCCAGAGAGTGAAAGGGGGAGAGAAGAAGTGCGCAGTTTGTTTTCAGACACTGCACTCACTCCTCCACATTC
>NW_005054774.1:48462-55939 GCF_000277835.1 Geospiza fortis | reverse complement strand
TTTTAGTTAGTTTTAGCTAGCTGAGGCAAAGAAGTTCCCTGGACTGTGGGGGTTTTTTTCCCCTTTTCTTTGGACCTATTAAACCTGCTCTGGACTGAACACCCAGAAGAGCACCGGCAACTTTCACCTGTGGCCCACCGGGCTGGGCCTGGCCACGGCATTTCCAGCGCCAGAGGGACTGATAAGAGACTGAGCGAGCCAAGCTGCAACCCAGGGAGGGGACTTTTCTGAGTTTGTCATCTCTTTTGGAGAAGCAAGAGGTTTTATTGTTTAATAAACAGTTTTTTCCACTTTTCTCCAAGGAGGTATTTTCTCCTGAGCTGGTTGGGGGAGGGGCCAATTGAATCTGCTTTTCTAGAGGAACCCCTTTTGGGGGTTCTCGCCCAAATTTGCCCTGAACCAGGACAAGGCATAAAGGGAAGAAAGAGAGAAATTAATTAAAGAGAGGGAGAGAGAAAGAAAGGAAGAGACAAAAATACATCACCAGTCCTGGCTCCAGCATCGATACAGCTGATGGGATGTCCAGGGTCCTGGAGGCACACGGACTTTGTGGGGGTTCCTTTTCATAGTTAAGTTTTTCCTGTCCTGAAGGTAAGATTCTCGCTTTCTATGCAATATAGCTATCATGTGCAGTCCATTATTCTAGACCTTTCTGCAAATGGGTCAGAGGGCTTTGGGGGGTCTTTGGTGGTTTGATCTCCCCCTACAGTCCATGCCCACTTCTCGACCTCACTCCTGTGCTTGTGCTGTACTGTGTTGTGCTCATCTCCAGGAGCCAGAAAAAGGATGTTTGTCCCAGAAAAGTGATGCCGTACCTCCGCATGGCCCTTTCTTCAACCACATCCTGTTCGTTCTCACAGTGTGTTATTGCCAACAATCCTTGGTTTTCTCCACAGCCATCCAGCTATCAGTGTCTGAGACATACACATTAATCCCCTTATCTTCTAGTCTTCTACAGTATACAGGCACCAAACTTCCAATAGTGTGACTATCTGTTGTCATCAAAACTGATTGAACTGATTGTGTCCATTCCTCATACATATAGTAGAATCACATTTAAGTCATATGTCAAAACACATTAAATAAATAAAAGAAGGAAGCAGACTACTGAAAAACACCTGTAAAATAACTTTGGTGTTTCAATGCTACATATATATGCATGATGCAAGTCTTTTATATAGGAAGCTATGAAATCTAGTAGCTATACTCTGATCCTAGACTTTGGTTCTCTGGGAACAAGAGGTTTGAAGTAAGATTTTCAATCTAATTTGGCAAAAAAAAAAAATAAAAGGCTGTTGTCATTGGCTTCCCACAGAATGTCATCATATCCCAGACTTGAGAAGTACTAGATCTTCTCTGTGTGGGATGGAAGGTACTAAAATTCTCATCAGCTGTGCTCTCTACTGTAGAACTTTATTGAAAAATATTTCCCAGTTTCAAGTAACATTAAAATAAAGCACTGGATGACAAAAGTTTATAATATACTTAGCATCTTCTGTAAAAGCATGGATTCTACTTAAGAATTCAGTCTAAAATTTTTTAAATTGCAATCACTAGTCCAGGAAAAGAACTGTTCAGTGATACAAGAATTTACTTATCCATAGTCAAACAGAGCATTCATATTTCATAAACTGTTGGGCAATGTCAGTGACCAAGATAAGAAATAGATGATACCAGAAATTGTTTTTACGTATCAGTAGCTGATGTGCTTCTGCATGAGTGAGTGTAAAATTAAATATTCAAGTGAGAAGTCAATTGCATTATTTTGCTCAAAATATGACTTGGCTGAGAAGAAAATCTAGGTCCTATTACTATACTGGGTAAAAACCCCTTGATAATTATCTACATAAGAGCAAAAACTTATCCCCCTGTATGAATTTGTGGGAAATTCAGGACTCCTGGACAACTAACCAATATGATTAAGCAGAAGCCATTTATTGTTTACCTTATGCACTTATTTATGCATTCTAACTCTACTACACATGCTGATCACACATTTCTTATTGGTGCCTTTGCTTGTCCACACGTTTTGCATGCACTTCTCAAAATATGTGATTGGTTACAGTCCAGGTGGCTCACAGTTCTCTGTTATCTCTTTCTTGTGGTCTTGGAATTCAGTTTCTTAGCTTCTTCTTTCTTATTTTAGCACAGTTTATATCTTAGTAACCTTGATGAATTCCAGAGGGCTCTGAGAAAATTCTGATAAGAACAGTTACAAGCAAAATGGCTGGTACAAACTGTAGTCTAAGTTGTTCAAATACATTGCTACAGAATTAACATAATACCCTGAGCATTTCCCATTCATCTTGAATTTATGTGAATTATAAGCCTTGATGCCTTAAGATTTTAGCTTTTATATTTTTCAAATCCTATACTGCATTAGTGCATTGCTCTAAACTCCATATAAAGTGTAGTTAACTGTCTTCACGTTTTGGTTAGACAAAACAATCCCTCTGGGCCTGTGATCCAAGGACACCCTACAGCCTTAGGCCCCCAAAAAATATAAACAAAAGTGAATTGGGAAGGAGCAAACTGGGGGAATATGACTTCATTACCTGAAGCTGTAATTGGAGAATTTACCCCTGATATGCAAATAGACCAAACTTATATCTGTCTGAAAAACTCGTGACTGTCGTCCATCTTGGATGTAGTCTCTGGGAGGCTTTTGACTGCCCAAGGTGTATCTACTGAAGGCCTTTAATAAATACCCACTTTATTCTCTTAACTCAGTCTAGCCTCTGTTCTAGGTAGCCACTCCAAGGCATCAGGCTCAAAGTAATACATGTGCTGATGTGAATACATTCCAACTCACACAAATTTTTCAGTCATAGAGTTCATTACAAATGTTGACTATGATTTTTGTAATTGTTCACAGCATGCCACAATTGAAAAAATAATCCTTATTCTCATCTGCTTACTAGACTCAAAAATCTTTGGGAGAAGAAACAATCAATCATAGAATCATTAAGGTTGAAAAAGACCTTTAAGATCATCAATTCAAACCATTAATCCAGCACCACCACTAAGTTAACCACTAAACCATGTCCGCAAGTGCCATATCCATGTTTTTTTAACACTTCCAGGGACAGTGACTCCATCACTTCCCTGGACAGTCTGTTCCAATGGTTTACAACCTTTTCAGTAAAGAAATTTTTCCTAATATCTAATCTAAACATTCCCTAATGTTTAATCAGGTAAAGTAAAATAATGACCCTATCAGTATTATGGGGACCACTGATAAGAAGTGACAGCTACCCCATCTCCAGCTTCCAGCAGAAGTCCTGCCCCTTGCAGGCAACCACATGCTTCATTCTCCCTAGGAAGTCACTCCCATCTTCCATTCATGTGCTCTGTTGTGATTGGCTGACCGGACCAGCTGCCTCTTCCAATTTACTCAGAAGTACATCAGACCAGGAAGCCCCGTACCCTACATATATGGGGGCCCTCCATTATGTTTCAGCCATCATTTTATGGCAGGGAGCTGCCATTTTGTTAACTGTCATAAACCCCATGTTTTCAAACTACCCTGTGATTGGCTGACAGACATTTCTTGACATGGTCATACCCATGTGTTCCAAGACACCCCTGTGATTGGCTGGCTGGACCACCCACCCACTTCCTGTTTATCCCAGAATGATATTAAAGCAGGAAGTTGTGGAGTTACACAGGAAGCCACCACTGCAGAAGGCTGCAGCAGCAAGAATGCTGAGAAACGGTGTCCTGAGGTGGCTTTATGATGCTGAATTGTATCCCCATTTGTCTGTTTGTCAGCACAATGGGCCCCCAGCTGGGTAATAATTGACATAGACTCCATGCATTCACAGAAGGCTGATAATAATCTTTATTAAGAAACTCATATTTTTATACCCTAGTTCGCTACAGGTGGACCTAATTGGTCCTCCAATCAAAACACCATCACCATTGGCTAATTAAGAAACCAGCCTTTGGTAAACAAATCTCCATATCACATTCCAGATGTTCACAATACCAGGTACAGCAAGTTAAGGTAAGAATTGTTTCTCATTCTGTTTGCTGATCTTTTCACAGCCTTTCCCAGAACGATGCCTGGGAAAGTTGTTTCTCTCTGTGGCCAGAGAGCTGCTGCCACATCTGTTTAGCCCAGAAATAAGTTTTGCACCTTTAAAACTAAATCTGAAAGTGAAGGGGGAGAGAAGCAGAAGCGATAAAATGTCTGAAGTGGTTATGTTCAAAAACATAGAGATAAGAGCTTTCAAATTTCTCTCTTGCAGACTGTGTTGTCTACAGCACAGACAGTGAGAGAGAGTTCTCCTTTGCTTTTTAGTTAGTTTTTTTTTAGCTAGCTGAGGCAGAGAAGTTCCCCAGACTGTGGCTTTTCTTAGAACTGATTGGCCCTGCTCTGGACTGAAAACCCAGAAAAACACCAAGAGCTCACACCTGTAGCCCACCCGGTCCCAGGACATGGCATTTTCCAGTGCAGGAGGGACTGATAAGAGACTGACCAAACCGTGCTATACCCCACAAAAAAGACTTTCTGAATTTGCCATCACTTCAGAACAGCGAGAGGTTTTATTGTTTAATTTTATTCATTTTTCATACTTGTGAATACTTTGCTTGTTAAATAGTTTTTTCCACTTTTTTCCAAAGAAATCTTTTCCATCTGCTTCCTAGAGGAACCCCTTTGGAAGTTTCCTCCCAAATTTACCCTAAACCAAGACAAATGGGGAAAAAAGCTAATTACACAGGATCCAAAAACAGGAAAGGCGTCCTGTTTGTCAAGCGTGTAAACCTTGAGAGAAAAATAACAAACTGTCAAGCTGATGGATTTTTTACAGGTCTGAAACTGGTATTGAGTGAACTGCTGAAAATAGTTTCTCACACTAAAGTGTATAAGTACTGTCTTAACTTTGCAATAAAACAGATTCCCTTGCTTTCAGTTTGTGTCTCTCACATTCATATGCTACAGGAAGCCCCCTCCATCTAAATACACAGGGTATGCCATGATGTTTCAGCCACCATTTTATGGCAGGTAGGCACCATTTTTGACAATGTCATGCCCCATGTATTTTCATAGTGCCCAGTAATTGGCTGCTAAGACTATCTGCCCCTACCAGTGTACCCAGAAGTACGTCAGAAAAATGAGTTGTTAAAAACCGAAGATCGTGGACAAAGACTCTCTAACTAGTTAAAGTTAGAAAGTGGTATGTTTATTACACTGGCAGGCAGCATGGGGGTCTCCCCAAAAGGCGTGACCATGCTGTACAAGGTTCTTTACCCTCTATTTATTTCCCGAGATCTTACATACAATCCATATGCATAACCCCAGCACCTCCCATCCCCACTCTGTATGAAAATTAGGTTATTAGTCCCTCACACATGCACAATTCTTCTCTTGAATTGGGTAAGTGGTCTCGAATTGGAAGCCCCGGTACTAATCATTGTTTCACTGTTTTCAACATGTTCTTATAACGGTTCACTTACTCCACTCCCTTCTATAAGCAAGCTCATAATGGAACAATCAGTTTTAGCATAAGCATCTAACAATCATTAACCTATCACCTACCTACCTTTCTTATGTCCTGATCAATGTAAATTGTTTCTATCCCTCAGCCAAAATCTTAACTTTTTAAAATCATGATTAATTTTCCAACTTCTTCTTCAAGGTTAGTAAATTCTTTTACTAATATATCGATTCTTCTTCATCTAGCCAACCTGTGTGGTAGGTGTTTCTTAAAACCGTACCATATGCTCTTGATATTCAAGTTAAAGCTGTTACTCACTGCAACATTCTCCAATTCCAAACAAGTATTATAATAGACAAAATTAAACTTATACCAACTAAAATAAGCAAAACAATAATTGGATGAACCAAGGTATTGAGTAAGCTGGTTGCTGTTGGTGACCACCCAAAAGCACTTCCCACCAGTGATGGGATGGGCCTTCCTCTAATCTTTTAAACACTCTCCATATACTTATGCTGTCATGGTGTATTGTAATCAAAGTTCTCTTTCCTTTATCTTTAATTTTTCTAAGAATTTTCTTTAGTTCATTACATTTTTACAATTGGGTAACCAAAGTTAAGTTCATCCCTATAGGCACAGGCAATATTTCTTGGACAGTAGTCAAATTTGCCTTTATATCTTGGTATGGTAAAACAGGTGCCCAATAGGAGAAGTCACATCCTTCAATTTTGGCAAAGTTACAAATGCACAAATTAAATTGAGTTTCATTCACAGTAATCTCACCCACCATTATAGTGGGGCATGCTGTCCTAAGACAGACACAACCTTGTCCTGTATACACAAGCAAGGTTGTCTGGTTAATGGGATGCATTTCAAAGTGACAAATGCTTTGATCTGTATAAACTCAGAGCAGTTAGTTAAGCATTTGTCACAGTATTTAGGATTAATTCAAATCGTTTTCATGGGTTCTTGATGACATTAATGAAATCCATCTTGGAAAAACACATATTCACATTCCCAAACATTTTTTCCTTCCCACACAGTTGCATTTGTAGTTTTTTAGCATCTGACCCAGAGACTTACGGGAGTCAAAATCATAGGCTTTCTCTTGGTACTTATATATACCAGTCACATTATATGCAAGTGGTGCTGCATTAGTTGTGGCTATAGCAATAATTATAAATGTCAGAACTCTCCAAGCTACACCTACTTGATTATCCATTACAACTACAAGCCTTTCTATTCTTTGGGGGATCATTAAACTATGCTTATCATTTCACTCACACTCTATTTATTTTCCCAAGGAAGTTTTAATTGCAATTTGTTGTCACCTGGTATAACTTTCCAGAGTCACTCAAGAGCCTTCTTCACTCAGGAATGATGGATCCAGGTGCTTTGTTCCTTAATCTTGATTGCAGTACAGGTGGTGAAGAGTACTTGGAATGGTTCCTTCCATTGCACTTCCAGAGTCTTTTCTGTAAAAGACTTAATGTATACATAATCCCCAGGCTGTACATCATGTACTGGTCCATCTAATTCTCTGCTTCGAGCCCCAGCCACAGGTTTCTCAATTTCTCTAAGTGGTTTGTTTAGGGCCACCATATATCTGTGTAGGGTTTCTTCCCCTACTTGAGTAGGTGTTGTCCCTTCTTGTACCCCATATGGCCTTCCATACAGTATTTCAAAGGGACTTAATTTTTCTTTTACTCTTGGCTTGGTCCGAATTAGTAATAATGCTAATGGAAGATCCTGAGGCCAAGGTAACTTCACCTCTTGTCCCAGTCTTACTATTTGCTGCTTAATCAAGTGATTCATTTTCTCCACTAGGCCGCTTGACTGAGGGTGATATGGAGTATGAAGTTTCCAGTCTATACCTAAATGGCAGCTAATTTGCTGCACAATTTTTGAAATAAAATGTGGCCCCCTATCTGAAGACATGGTGGCTGGGACTCCAAAACGTGGTATTATTTCTTGTAACAATGCTTTGGTTACCTCCCACGCTTTGGCAGTTCTCGTAGGGGAAGCTTCTGGTCACC
>NW_005054774.1:44846-47664 GCF_000277835.1 Geospiza fortis | reverse complement strand
CGGACCTGTTGCATTCCACAGCAGCAGATAACAATTGTTTACATCTGTCTCCGAGGCCACAGCTCCTCAGAAGGAAAAATCCCAAAGAAAAGATTTTTCACAAAGAGATGTCTGCGACACCCCAAATGCATACCTTGAGTCTATATAGATGTTGATTACTTTTAATTCTAAGGCACGGGTCCGGGCAATTATTTCGGCCTTTTGCACAGAGGTGTTTGTTGGTAGTGGTCCAGACTCGGTTACCTCTCTGCAGGTGGTAACTACATACCCAGCATGCCTCTTTCTACTGATGGCGTAGCTGCTTCCATCAGTAAACCAGGTCTCAGTGTCCTCAAGAGGGGTGTCCTTCAAATCCAGGTGACTGGAGTAAGTAGCTTTGATGGTCTCCAGGCAATCATGGATCACTGGTTCTCCCATACTGCCACTGAGGAAGGAAGCTGGGTTCACAATGTTAGTTACCACAATTTCTATATCATCTTGTTCTACCATTATGGCTTGCTATTTCAGGAACCTCTGTGGGAAGAGCCAATGTCCCCCCTTTACTTCCAGTACTGCTGACACTGTGTGGGACACTAGCACAGTCGTCTTCTGGCCCAGGGTGAATTTGTGTGCTTCCTGGATGTCCAGCACCACTGCTGCATCGGCTCTGAGACACCCTGGCCATCCTTTAGCTGCCGCATTTAATTGCTAGGAAAAGTAGGCAACTGCCCTCTGATACAGGCCTAAGTCTTGTGCTAGTATTCCCAGAGCAATCCCTTGCTTCTCATGAGAAAACAGAAAAAATGGTTTACTCACGTCCAGAAGTCCCAAAGCTGGAGCTGACATGAGGGCCTTCTTTAGCTGGTCGAAGGCGTACGTAGATTCTTTTGTCCATTGGAGATCTCAGTTTCTCTCTGTGATCAGAGCATACAGGGGTTTAACCAACAGTTCATAATTATAAACTTACAGTCCTTTGTTGTCTGGGGTTTTGGGGTTTGGCTCATTGCTTCCTTGCAGCCTTGCCCTAGAGTCCTTGTCTGTAGCTGTTATCGCATTAATCAAAGGGGCGGGACCACGATCAGACTAAGAACAATTTATTGCTTAGATAACATCAGTCTCAAAGGCCATGAGATTTATAAGACAGTAAGCAGTCAGCCATAGTCTAAGATGGTCATGAGTTCTTTGTTGCAAGACAGTATATAACTTTCTAATCCAATGGACAGTCACCACAAAGTATGTTTTGCTTTTCTAACATATCACCTTTACTTCTTTCTACTGCAATGCAGATACTTTTGTCCAATAAGGTCTTATTACATGTACACACATATGTCTCTATTATAACATCTAAACTCGTACTTTATTCTATTACAAGCACATTACTACATTACTACACTATAAAACCCTTCATCATCTTATCTAATACAGTTTCTTAATTACTTAAGGCATATTCTTACTTATAACTATAGAAACATAAGTTTATGATTTTTCTGCTTAATGTCTGTGCACCTTACTTTCACATCAATCAAGGCTTCTTCTAAGACTGTAAATCAAACCCTCTTGAGTCAGTGAAGATTTCTATCTTTCTGATTCCCACACTTGCCCAGCACTGACCTCATAGCTCAGGTAGATAGATAGCTATTTGTTTTACTACCTTGTCATAGCAGGATGTCCCCGGATGGGAAATGATTATCATTGACTCCATGATTCCAGAAGGCTGATCAATCACTTTATTATACTATACTTTTTAAGAAACTCATCGCTCTTACAGACAGTCTGCTACCGACAGACCAGATCGGTCAATTAATCAAAACACCATCACTATTGGCCAATTAAGAAACCACCCTTTGGTAAACAAATCTCCAGAACACATTCCACATGTTCACAACAGCAGGTGCAGCAAGTGAAGGTAATTGTTTTTTGGTTTTTTGTCTGATCTTCTCACAGCCTTTCCCAGCACAATGCCTGGGAAAGTTGTGCCTGTTGCTGTCTGTGACCAGAGAGCGACTGCCACGCTACCTGAGCCTTTTTCTGTGATACTCTATACTCTTGTAAACTCAAAAAGTTCAGGAGGCTTACCATCCAGTCCACACATGTCTCTTGGGTTCAGGTAACTCTCCAGAGGTTGTCTACATTCTGCAGCAGCTGTCCTTCCTCTGATGGAGCTTCCCAGGACTCTAGATATCTTAAACCTTGGGGTAATATCGTCCATGTGAACTGAGTCATACACCCACTCTTGGGATTCTCCCATTCGAAGGCAAAAATTTTCTGGCTGGCTTCATGGAGAGGGAGGCAAAAGAAGGCATCCTTCAAATCTAAAACGGTAAACTAGGTTAATTCAGGTCTCGAATTGGGTCAGTGGTCTTGAGGGATGAAGTCAGGAGAGTCTTCATCAGGCCTCCGTGACCCTCTGGCACGATTCAAGGCCCCCTGCTTTGTAATTGGTTGACATAAAGCCCCGGTACTAATCATTGTTTCACTGTTTTCAACATGTTCTTATAACGGTTCACTTACTCCACTCCCTTCTATAAGCAAGCTCATAATGGAACAATCAGTTTTAGCATAAGCATCTAACAATCATTAACCTATCACCTACTTACCTAACTTACGTCGTGATCAATGTAAATTGTTTGTATCCCTCAGCTAAAATCTTAACTTTTTAAAATCATGATTCAAAAGGAAGCTCCATCTCGCTACATACAGGGAAACCACCAGGTTTGACAGTGCCATTCTCCGTGTGTTTTGTGATTGGCTGGTTGCCATTTTTTGACACTGTCACTCACAGGATCACAGATCACCCTTCAACCGGCTGTCCATTTCATTTGGTCCATGGAGCACATGG
>NW_005054774.1:22857-44745 GCF_000277835.1 Geospiza fortis | reverse complement strand
TCATAACTTGCCTCAGTTATCCCAATCCTTCCCTGCCTGCCCCACACAATAGTCTTACAGGTAGCTCTAGAGAACCCACATAACCATAAACAAATATAGATTTGCCCATATACATTCATTTAAATATATATATATATAATAGTGTGCCATTAATAAATAATATATATTCATACATATTTGTACACTCTTTTATATATATATTTGCATAAATTATATATGTTGCATATAACTGCATATTTTCTTTATAGCTCTGCACTTTCTTTCTGGGAAATCAGCATGCTGAGGAGCCTCTCTCAAGTGCCTGTACACTAACACACACTGCATGGGGAATAAACATGAGAAATTAAAGAACTGTGTGTCATTGCAGAGCTATGATCTTGGGATCACAGAGATGTGTTGTAGTGGCTTGCATGACTGGAGTGTTGCAATGGATGGATACAGGGTCTTTAGGAAGAACAGATTGGGAAGACAAGGAGATAGAATTAGCCCTTTAAGTGAGAGAAACTCCAGAATGCATGAGGCTCTGCCTGGGGATGAATGAGGAGCTTCTTGAAAGCTTATGGGTAAGGCTTAAAAAGCTAGACCTGTATGAATGACATTGTAGATGGCATCTCCTATAGGCTGCCTGACCAGAAACTGAAGGAGGCCTTCCAAAGACAGCTAGAATCATTCACATTTTCAGGCCCTGGTCCTCATATGGGACTTCAAAACCCTGATATCTGTGGAGGGACACCAGAGCATGGGCATAAGCAATCCAGGAAGCATTGATGACAAGTTCCTTAACAAATAATAGAGGAGCTGTCTTGGTTTGAAAAGACAGGTGCCCACTAAGGAAGGCAGGAGCCTCCCCTGAAACAGAAAATGTAAACCTTCTCCCTACGAATTATTATATTTTTGAAATTAAGGAGCTTGCAGGCAAAGATATGGGAGTAGGAATAACAGTTCTTTATTAGGGAAGAAAATAAAAATAAAATAAACAATGCAGTAATACAAAACAACACTGACAGAGTCAGAATACTACATGACACCCTGTTGGTCGGGGTGTTGGTAGCAGTCTGATTAAATGGCGGCTGCAGTCCTCCTGAAGTGACAAATGTGGTTCTGTTGAGGCAGTGATCTTGTAGAAGTGTAGAGTTTTCCTCTGAAGGTCCAGTGGTGGAGTAGATGGGCCTGGTCTTCCTCTGGCAATCCAGTGGGAAAAGGCTGATTGTGGTGTTCCAAGTCTCAGATTATATCCAGGTAGGAATGCTTGGCTCCTCCCCTAGGCGGAGCATCTCACAATGGGATGATGTAATTTTATCAGTCATGCAGTGAGGCTCAATGGCCCAATAACAGAAGATATTTCCCAGAGGGAGGGAGGATTGGTTGTGGAAGAGATAAAGAACACTGCCCCACCTGGTTTTAACAGGTGGCCCAATTAACAGAAGACAACTGCCCCACCTCTAACAGATAGCAATAGAATACACACCCCCAGCCACCTCTTGCATTTCCAACCTAAGACAGGAGCCAACAAGAAGTGCTGTGCTGTGTGGTGGTGAAACAGCAGGCCAAAGGCCTACAAACTGAATCCTGACTGAAGCTGACAGAAGTCATGAGAAAGCTGACAGCTCTTCGTGAGAACAGAGTTCTGCAGCAGTGAAAAACAACTTGTTTTCCCTGAGAAAGAGCTCTAAAACTGTGGAAAACAACCACCTTTCCCTGAGAAAGAACTCTAAAACTGTGGAAAACAACCACCTTTCCCTGAGAAAGAACTCTAAAACTGTGGAAAACAACCACCTTTCCCTGAGAAAGAACTCTAAAACTGTGGAAAACAACCACCTTTCCCTGAGAAAGAACTCTAAAACTGTGGAAAACAACCACCTTTCCCTGAGAAAGAACTCTAGTACTGTGATAAACACTAGCCACCTGTATAAACTGTTTTTACACCATTAGATAGAAGAATGAAAACTATCTCTCACAAAAAACTTTTCCTGCACATAAGCACCAGGAGTTTGAGTGACTAGTCAATACAGGGTAACAACTTGTTATTGACCAATTGGGGATATACAGGGTATGTTCTTTAAAAACCCTATAAGAAGAGACGCGCGAAATAAACCGGCATCGATCCTTTTCTTTTTGCACCATAAAGCGTGTCCTGCATCCTTCTTTATCGAGCACCAGAGAGACACCTGGTGACCTCGATGTGCAGAGCGGGAGGCTGCACTGCAGTCTCCTGTACCTGTGGGTGGGCAGCGCAGACCCTGGGCAGTGGGCACGAAGTGCTGGGACAACGCTTGCCTTTGGCAAGCAGGAGATGACACTCAAAGATAGTCACTTTATGCGCATCCTCAGAGAAGTGGAAGAACAGCAGACAAGAGCCACAGTGAGCAACCGAGATATGGACAGGAAAAGAGATTCTGTCAATCGAGGCATGAGAAATGGGTTGGGGATCAGAGACAGCATTCCATCCACTGAGGCAGGGGAGAAAGGTTGTGAATCGGAGAAAATATCACGCCTGTGAGTGTGGGGGTACAATCAATGAACCGTGAAAGGACAAGCAACAGAAGTCTGAACTGTAAGTTGAATAGAGGGTGGTACAGGTGAGGAAAGATGGGTCAGCGTTTATCAGCCCAAGGAAAAACCATAGTTAATATCTGTATTGGCATGCTGGGGAGAAAAGGCAAAAAACATGCTAAGCATATGCTACAAGCTCTGATATTATGGTGTTATAAACAAGGCTTATATATCGATCTGGAAAACGCATTAAACATAGCCTATTGGGAGAAGGCGGGAGTAGTAATCATGTGTGGAGTGGAGTTCCTGTGATTGTGACATAACAGAAGACAGACTCACACGTGTTTCCTCAGACAAACAGCTTAGTTTCTTGTCTCCGACACCTTTTATAGACAATTCAAGACTCCCGGGTTGAGATAGGTCATTGGTCTATCTCTGTGCCCCCAGACTCTGAACCAACAAGACGCCTGCATCCTAGGAGAGCTCCCATTGGCTGTGAACTTCTCTCAGCTGCTTATTATAACTTGATTAATGCTAATGCCACAATCGTGGACTCTGCCTCTCAGGGTGGCGAGTCGGCGGGGCACATCCTTACTACCTGGACATTGCTTTTGGACACTTTGAAACTGTTAAAGGCAGAAAGGGATGCAGAAATAGGAGCACCCCTAGAACTGAAAGCTGGAGGGGAGCCCAGGGGTAGCAGCGGGGGCAGTGAAGTGGTACCAGGAGAAGAAGCAAACTCGGAGCTGCTGGGGGCATGTGCGGAGCCAGGCGTGGAACAGAGTGTGCCAACCATGCACACGCTGAGTGCCTGTATGGGCATCACCCCTGCGCATGTGCAGTTCCCCTGTAGGGGTGTATCATGTTGTCTGATGGACATGATCCTTGCACATGTGCGGTGCCTCAATACGGATGGGATCTCTGTAGGTGCACAGTGCCCAGGTGTGGGGGGCCACCCGCCCCTCCGCTGTGCCCAGAACCGATGGGGCTGCCTGCTCCCCTCCAGCTCCCGGGAGGGGCCGTTTCAGGGGGACCATCTGTGGCAACAGAACTGGTGGCGCTGCCTGTCCTTTCCCAGTGCCTGGGAGAGGCGGGGGCGCTCATGTCTACACAGAGCCTAGCAACAGTGGCATCAACCGCCCCCTCTCCTGCATCTCCTAGTCTTACAAACTCAGTTAATCCCTCTTTGCATGAGTGATGGGGATGTTAAGAATGCACCTGTACCAGCAAGTCGATACTTGACTTGTCAATCCCTCAGCTACAACCAAAGGAGGAGAGTAAAACTCCCTCTTTGATAGACTTTAGAGACCTGAATTTGGGGCAATCTAGCCCGCACCCTCCTGTTAACGATAAGGCTGGTACCTTTGCTTTCCAATCAGCTACTACCCCTGTTCGGATCTGATTAGTTTCTGCAATCAAATCAAATTGATGTCTGTAACTGATAGAGACTTAGAATGTGCCCAGAAAATCAGTGTGCCCATGCCAGCTGGTGGCACAGAGCCAATGAGTTATACAGCTGGAGCATTTCCCATAATGCAGAACCATGGGATGGCACCTGATGTCCATGTGGGTTTTAAGTGGAAGGTGCTTTCTGAGTTAGGGCAATTAGTAGCAAAGCATGGACTTGAATCTCTGGCTGTAAAGAACATGCTAGGATTTCTAGCTGCAGAGGAAATGACACCTTTTGATGTAAAGAGACCATGTTGCTCAAGGATCCTGGTTTAGGGCAAATTTGGGAGAAAACCTCCAAAAGGGGCCCCCCCAGAAAGCAAACCCACACGGCCCCTCCCCCCAACCGGTTTGGGAAGAATTTCCCTGGAGACAAGTGGAAAAAACCTGTTTATTTAACAGGCAAAGCACTCTCCAGCACAAAAAAGTGAAACTCATTCAGTGCTCTGGAGAGATGACAAATTCAGAAAATCTCTCCGGTGGGTGGTTGCTCTGTTATCAGTCCCTCTGGCACTGGGAAAGGCTGCTGCCCGGGGAAGGCCCTGGTGGCCACAAAGTGCAAGCTCTTGGTGCTCCCTGGGTCGCCAGTCTGGAGCAGGTTCAAGTAGCTCCCAGAAAAGGGAAATAAAAAACAGTTCAGGGAAAACTTCTCTGCCTCAGCTAGCTGAACTAACTAAAAAGCAAAGGAGGGCTCTGTTCTGCTCTGTCCATGCCCAGACAACACAATCTAGCACAGAATGTGGAGGAGTGAATGCAATCTGATAACAAACTCCGTAATTTTTCTTCTCCCCGCCTTTGCTCTCAGAACCAGTCTTGAAGGCACAGAATATAATATCCAGCATAAACAGAACACACGATTGGGGATACAAGCATCATAACATCACCCTAGGACATTGATGAAGGCTATGAGAAGAGAGAGCCTTACTTAATGCTAATTTGCCAATGGATGACCCATGATGTGGTACTGGACTTCCACAGATCATGGGCTTGCCACCCATAGCAAATCCACAGTTACAAGCAAGACTCCACCCTTTCATGTTAGAGCAAGCCAAAGATCTGGGATTGCAAGCAATGTTAAAAGTCACTAACATGTCCACACCGTCTCAAAGCTACACAGCCATAAAACAGGGTGCTACAGAGCCATATTTGCAGTTCATTGAGCTATTGCAAGATGCATTAGGAAAACAAACAGTAAATAAAGAAGCCAAAGAACAAATAATATGTCAATTAGCCAGAGATAATTCTAATGAAGAATGCAGGAAAATTATTGACCTAATGCCTGGAGAGAACCATTCTTTAGACAAAATGATTGATGCATACTTTAAAGTGGGAACTGCACCTTATAACATAGCTTTGTTAGCCGATTCTATTGCAGTTGCAATGAAGGCACTGCTTCGATGCTTTAGCTGTGGACAGCAAGATCATATGAAAGCATACTGCTCCAACAAGTCTGATTCATCGAAGACACAACTGAAACCGAGACCGGCATCTATGGTGGAAAACTGCAGCCGATGTGAGAAACCTGATCATCTTGCCAAGCAATTTAAGTCTAAGTTCCATGCTAATGGTCAATTTCTTGGTGAGCAGGAAACTGTGACAAGAGTGCAAAAGGGGAAGTGTGAAGACAGAAGTACCTTCGCGTCCCCAGATGCAGGCCTGTGCGACCGACTCACAGGGACAAAAAGAGGGGCTGCTGGAATTGATGTTTCCACCACCGCCTCCATCACTACAGACTCACTGAAGGTACACAAATTTCCCCTTGACTCCTATGGGCTTATAGGGAACTGACTAAGTGCATTACTATTAGGACAATCCAACGCTGCAGTGTTAGATGTTTTTGCTTGCCCTGAAGTTATAGATGCAGACTATACTGGACAGATATATGCTATGGTATCGACATGTATTCCTCCTGTGAATATTCCAGCTAAAACTCATATTGCTCAACTTGTGCCTTTTAAGTCTTGTGTTTTAGAAACGGACTCAGAACTGCAAGGAAACCAGGAGAACCTCAAATATACTGGACTCGAGTAGTGTCTGATAGAAGACCAAATATGGTTTGTATTCTTACTGTGCCTCAAGCAAACCCACCCAAAATTGAAGTTAATGGAATGATAGACACTGGAGCAGATGTTACTATCATATCTGCCAATGCATGGCCTCAATCGTGGCCCCTCACAGCTTGATTGTAGCCCCTCACAGCTGCAGGATCTTTCATTTCTGGCGTAGGAGGTTCCACAAAAAGCCATTTAAGCAGAGACTTGGTGTTAATTAAAAATCCAGAGGGCCAGGTAGCCACGGTCCATTCCTACATTACTGCTGCACCATTCAACTTATGGGAGAGGGATGTCTTGTCAGCATGGGGAGTTTGCCTGAGTACGGATTTTTTAACGGGGGCCACTGTGATGAAGGGCATAAAGCACCCTACCCTGGCTTTGAAGTGGCTCACTGAGAGGCCAGTGTGGGTGGACCAGTGGCCCCTGGAAAAGGAAAAACTAGATGCCCTTAATATGCTAGTTCAAGAACAATTAGATCAAGGACATATTGACCCATCGACCAGTCCCTGGAACATTCCTGTATTTGTAATTAAAAACAAATCTGCAAAGTGGAGATTACTCCATGACTTAAGGAAGGCCAATGCTGTGATTGAGAGCATGGGCTCTTTACAGCCTGGAATGCCATCCCTGACCATGATATCAGCCACGTGGGACATTTTGGTTATCGATTTAAAAGATTGTTCCTTGACCATTCCTTTGCACCCTGACAATACCTCAAAGTTTGCATTCACAGTGCCTTCTGTCAATCATGCAGCTCCAGCCAAACGATACCAATGGAGAGTTTTGCCGCAAGGAATGAAAAACAGTCCAACGATTTTCAATGGTATGTTGCACAGGCATTGTCCACAGTCATGGAACCATTCCCCGGAGTCTATTGCTGTCACCATATGGATGACATTTTAGTAGCAAGCCTGACCAAAGATGGTGTTGCGCAAATTCAGCCAAAATTAATACAGGCATTGCAAGAATTTGGACTGCAAATTGCCCCAGGGAAGGTGCAGCAGCAAGCTCCATGGAAATACCTTGGAGTGAAAATTTTAGACCAAACAATATGGCCCAAATCAATTCAATTTTCAACTAAAATCCAGACACTGAATGATGTACAGAAACTTTTGGCTAACATCAATGGGGTAAGATCCTATTTGGGGTTGACCACATCACAGCTATCACCCTTGTTTAACATGCTTAAAGGTGACCCTGAGTTAACTTCTCTGAGAAGGTTAACCCCAGAAGCAAAGGCCACACTTGAGACGGTAGAGTGGGCTATCAAAACCAGACACGTTCATCAACTGTGTCCAGAAGTTTCCATCACAGTATTTGTTGTTAATGCATATTTCCATCCTACAGGTATTATTGGTCAGTGGAATGCTCAGTGATCTGACCACCTTTACATACTGGAATGGTTTTTTTTGCCCCACCAGCCAAAAAAGAAAGCATCTATGATTTTTGAATTAGTTGCACAATTGCTAATTAAGTGCCGTCACAGGTGCTTGCAGTTGAATGCTAAAGATCCTTCTAACATCATTATTCATATGAGACAGGAACACTTTGAATGGGGTTTTATAAACAGCACACCGTTGCAGAGCACTTTACTAAATGACACAGGACAAATCAGCTATCATTCGCCCAGTCACTGCTTATTGCAATTAGGTCACACCACTGAGCTGTCCTTGAAACCTCTAAGCAGTTGTACACCTTTAAAGAGTCTTACTGTTTTTACTGATGGGTCTGGGAAAACAGGTAAAGCTATTGGGACCTGGAAAGATCACAAAGGATGGTACACGCTAGAGGGTCATGTTTTGCAGAGACAAACAAAACTCAACTTTGTGAAAGTTCTAAAGCCGGTATGTTTATTACAACGCTGGACACGTGGAGATTACTCTCCTTAAAAGACATGCGTACATCTGGGAACTCCAGATCCTTTTTTATCCCCCTCTCAAATACATATGCATGCAATTTCACAATAGGTTCATACATATTCATTTTTACAAATTTCACGTGACATTTGCCACTAATTCCTCTTAATCAGAAAGAATTCCTAGGTCAGGTTGACCTGCTCTCACAGCAGTTTCTCTGTCTCTCTGTCTTCCCCCCTCCCCTTATCTCTGTCCTTTGAAGCAGTTTCTCTGAGTACCTGGGGAAGGAACCGGGATAACTGAGGCTATGACATCACACCGCAACAGTTGTATAAACAGCACACCATTGCCGAGCACTTTACTAAATTACACAGGACAAATCAGTTATCATTTGCCCAGTCACCGCTTATTGCAATAGAGTCACACCACTGAACTGTCCTTGAAAACTCTGAGCAGTTGTACACCTTTAAAGGGTGTTACTGTCTTTACTGATGGGTCTGGGAAAACAGGTAAAGCTATTGTGACCTGGAAAGATGACGATGGATGGCACACACTAGAGGGTCACGATACCAGGTCACCTCAGTTGATCGAATTACATGCTGTTACCATGGCATTCCAACACTTTCCTCATAGTCCTTTGAATATTGTAACTGATTCTGCTTATGTTGCAGACATCACACAGCAACTGGACCAAGCATTGCGGAAGGAAGTTGATAATGCAGCACTGTTAAGAACTTTGTGGTTTGTCATTCAAACCAGAAATCATCCTTATTATGTGTTACATGTTTGGAGCCATATCAATTTACCTGGTTTCATAGCAGAAAGTAATGCCCAAGCTGATTTGCTAGCCAGTCTTGCCTGGACGGTGCCACTGCCTGAAACAGAACAAACGAGAGCATCACATACCTTTTTTCACCAAGGTGTTTGAGCCTTTCATAGACAGTTTTCATTAACAAATTGCATGCATTAGAGAAGCACTCAGAAACAGGAGGTGGAGCTTCCTTTTTTCCTGAGTGTCTATTCATTAGAATGCTGAGCAGGTGAGTTGCTTTCATTAGAAGGCCATTTGGGAACAGAGGTGGAGCTTCCATTGTTCCTGAGTGACTGATTATATGACCACAGAGAAGGCGAGTTGCTTGCATTAGAGAGCCATTCAGGAATGGGAGGTGGAGCTTCCTTCGTTCCTGGGTGACTGATTTTTAGAATGCTGAGCAGGTGAGTTACTTGCAATAGAGGGCCATTTGAGAATGTGAGGTGGAACTTCATTTATTGGTGAGTGACTTATTTTAAGAACATTGGAGAGGTGCATTGCTTGCATTATAGAGGTATTCAGGAATGGGAGGTGGAGCTTCCTTTTTTCCTGAGTGACTATTCATAAGAAGGCTGAGCAGGTGTGTTGCTTGCATTAGAGGGCCATTCAGGTATGGGAGGTGAAATAGGGGTCCCCTCAAGCCAGGTCTCATAAGCTCTTAGAGATCTATTTCACACCTGGGATAGCTCAGCTGCCTTAGAAGGCATAAAATCAGCAGGATGGCTTTTTTGGTAGATCTGGAAACAAAAAGGTATTAATAAAAGGCAAAATAACAAAACTCTTTACAGAGAGAAACCGAACCAGGTGCAAGAGATTCTTGCTCCTAGTAAAACACCTCACAAAAGCAATTCAGGTCCTCATACAAAGCTGGTAACTTGCTCCAGGGGTCATAATCAAACCCGCAGGTGTTCTGGGCTGCGTGCCAGGGCCTCTGAGCCCCCCGGCAGGGTCCTCGGCAACTCTGGACACCTGGAGGGATGTACTGAGTTCCGACAGGGCACATTCTGACAGGGAGGTAGAGATTCATTTGATCCTGAGTGACTATTCATAAGAATGCTAAGTAGGTAAGTTGATTGCATTAGAGGGCCACTCAGGACCGGGAGGTGGGGCTTTCTTGGTTCCTGAGTGACTGATTATAGGATCACTGAGCAGGTGAGCTGCTTGCATTAGAGGGCCATTCAGGACCAGGAGGCGGAGCATCCTTTTTTCCTGAGTGACTTAGTAAAGGAATGATGATCAGGTGAGTTACTTGCATTAGAGGGCCATTCGGGAAGGGGATGTGGAGCTTCCTTTGTTCCTGATTGGCTATTCATAAGAACTCTGAGCCCGTGAGTTGCTTGCATTAGAGGGCCATTCAGGAACTGGGGGTGGAGCTTCCTTTGTTCTTGAGTGACTGATTATATGAACACTGAGCAGGTGAGTTGCTTGCATTAGAGAACCACTCAGGAATGGGAGGTGGAGCTGCCTTTTTTCCTGAGTGACTGATTTTTAGAACACTGAGCAGGTGAGTTGCTTGCATTAGAGGGGCATTCACAAATGGGAGGTCAAGCTTCCTTTGTTCCTGAGTGTCTATTCATAAGAACGCTGAGTAGGTGAGTTACTTGCAATAGAAGGCCATTTGAGAATGGGAGGAGGAACTTCATTTGTTGGTGAGTGACTTATTGTAAGAACATTGGAGAGGTGCATTGCTTGCATTATAGATATATTCAGGAATGGGAGGTGGAGCTTCCTTTTTTCCTGAGTAACAATTCATATGAACACTGAGCAGGTGAGTTGCTTTCATTAGAGGGCCATTCGGGAACGGGAGGTGGAGCTTGTTGGTTGCTGAGTGTCCATTAATAAGAACGCTGCGCGGGTGAGTTGCTTGCATTAGAGAGCCATTCGGAAACAGGAGGTGGATCTTCCTTTGTTCCTGAGTGACTATTCATAAGAACGCTGTGCACATGAGTTGCTTGCATTAGTAGGCCATTCAGGAATGTGAGGTGGAGATTCCTTTTTTCCTGAGTGACTATTCATAAGAACACTGAGCAGGGGATTTGCTTGCGTTAGAGAACCATTAAGGTAAGGGAGGTGGAGCTTCCTTTTTTCCTGAGTCACTGATTATAAGAAGGCTGAAAGGGTGAGTTACTTGCATTAGAGAGCCATTCAGAAATGGGAGGTGGAGTTTCCTATGTTTGTAGAGTGCCCGATTTTAAGAACGCTGAGCAGGTGAGTTGCTTCCATTCGAAGGTCAACTGGGAACGAGAGGTGCAGCTTCCTTTGCTCCTGAGTGATTGGTTATAAGAACGCTGAGCAGGTGAGTTGCTTGCGTTAGAGGGCCATTCGGGAACGGGAGGTGGAGCTTCCTTGTTCCTTACTGACTGATTATAAGAGGCCTCTGTGGAGCGTGACTACCCTGGGTGCGGCGAACAGGAGCAGGCAAACAGTTGCATTGCACATCTCTGGGGCGTGGTCATAGCAGTTTGTGCAGCAGTTCACGTGGGCAGGGCGAGCCGGCAGGGTTGCAGGTTTTCTTGCTAGTAAGGTGTGCTGCATGTTGTTTGAGGTGTTTCTGTATGCTGCTTGATTTTGGGCTTTCTGCTGGTATTGATTTTAATGCAGTCGAAAACTATGGTTGGTACAAGTGTATGTGACCGAGTGGAGCCCTCCAAAATGATATGTCTGTACAGACCCATTCCTGCCTGGAATCTTTGAGCTTATTGGTGGTTTCAGGGGGTGTTGTGGAGAAGGCCTGCCTATGGTGTGAACAGGTGAACGACGTGCTTTCGCTGGTGGCCAAGCTTAGGGATGAAGTTGAAAGATTAAGGAGTATCAGGGAAAGTTAAAGGGAAATAGACTGGTGGAGTTCAGCCCTTGCATCTTTAAGGGAGGTCCACCAAAATCAGAGGACTCATATGCCTCTCACTCTCAGGCAATAGAAGATCACCTGGTAGATGAAGCGTGTGGAAATGGGTCCCTGCTCGGGGAGGTAATAATAAAAATTCCTCCTGATCCCCATCCCCTAGCCAGGTGCCACTTCAAAATAGGTATGAGGCCCTGGATCTTCAGAGACAGCCAGATGATTTAGAAGAATATTATCAGCCCAGTGAGCCTCCCAATTATGATTCAACTGTAAGATGGATCACCACCTCTAACATCAAGAAGAAAAGAAGGGTAATCATAGTGGGTGATTCTCTTCTGAGGGGAACAGAGGGCCCCATATGTCAACCGGACCCATCCCACAGGGAGGTCTGCTGCCTCCCTGGTGCCTGGGTATGAAATATCACTGAGAGACTTCCTGGGCTGATTCAGCCCTCTGATTATTACCCACTGCTGATACTCCAGGCTGGTGGTGATGAAATTGAAAAGAGGAGTGTCAAGGCAGTTAAAAGGGACTTTAAGCCACCGGGACAAGTGGTTGATAGGACAGGGGCACAGGTAGTGTTATACTCAGTCCCTTTGGTGGCAGAGAAAAATGATGAAAGAAATAGGAGAACTCACATCATTAACAAGTGGCTCAAGGTTTGGTGTCATCAGCAAAATTTTGGATTCTTTGATCATGAGGCAACTTTTACAGCACCTGCTCTACTGGAACCAGATGGGATACATCTCTCTGTTAAGGGCAGAAGGTTTTTAGCTCATGAACTGGCAGAGCTTGTTGAGAGGGCTTTAAACTAGGTCTGAAGGGGGAAGGGGATGCATCTGGTCTGTCTGGAAGCAGGCTCAAGGGTGGTAAGCCTGAGTTAGGAGAGAAATCAGTAGCCCAGCTGAGGTGCATGTATACCAATGCACACAGGATGGGTAACAAATAAGAGCTGGAGGCCGTGGTGCAACAGCAGAACTATGATGTAGTCGCCATCACAGAAACGTGGTGGGATGACTCACATAGTTGGAGCACTGCACTGGATGGCTACAAGCTCTTCAGAAGAGACAGAAAAGGGAGGAGAGGTGGAGGGGTAGACCTTTGTATTAGTGAGGCTTTTGGTGCCATGGGTATTGAAACTAGTGACAATGAGCTTGAATGCCTATGGGTAAGAATTAGGGGGAAGGGCAACAAGGCTGACATCCTACCGGGAGTCTCTTATTGTACATCCAACCAGGAAGAAGAAATGTGTTTAAAAAAAGATTGGATGTGGCACTTGACTTGTGGTTGAGGTGTTGAGGCATGGGTTGGACTTGATGGTCTTGAAAGTCTCTTCAAACCTAGTGATTCTGTAAATCACACAGCGCAGCTGTCAGTTTGGAAAATACCGTTGCTGTTTTGATGAGAAGTCTGCATTTTCCTGAGGAAATTCCAAGGCTCTTCTATCTTAGAAAAAACATATTGTGACTTCAATTCAATATTTATCTACAGAAGTATTTTTACAAGATTAAAAGTTGTTTCAGTTTTTCTTCTGTCTCTGTGTATCTCTGTTTCTCTGTTTTCTCTGTTAATTATTCATCAAAAAGAGAAAAGGTTTTTACTCTACTAAGTGATCATCATTCCCAATTTCTTCTAACCAATAATTTTAGAATACTTTTTTTTACTATAATGCTGCTGATACCCAATGACTCTTAATTTACTATGTTGTTGATGTAGAAATCTCTTTCATTTTGATACTTCATCAATTAATTGTACCAGTTTGAGTAATAAAGGATGTCAGAGTAGAGAAAAAGAAGAAATATGTCATAAAAGTGAGATTTCTTGTCTTATGAACTAGTCTACCAGTATAAAAAATTCAACACCAGAGTTTCTTATGGCTTCTTAAGAACTAAGTTTATCATGGTACTGATGTTTTGGATCTATCCAAACATTTAACTCTTTGGTGTGGCAAAAGTTTATGTGAGCATTCAGTCACTTCAAATTTGCTACTGCAACTGGGGCTTGTAGATAATATTTACACTTACAAATTTTAATAAATGAGAGAAGAATTATTGAGGATATTTCCCACTGGATTAGGAGGAACAAGTTGTAATATACAGGAAATAAGCTCCACATGGAAAAATTAACTTTTGGAAGAGAGAATCCTTCTCAAGTTGTGTGTGCCTGCTTGCTGCACTCAGCTCCATTAACTCTGCAATGAGCTGTTGCAACATCATTGCAGTTGAAAAGTGCATTAAAGGAGACTAATTGGGTGGCTGACATATATTACTTGTTCCAGTCTCATGAATAATAAAGTTTCATGAAGATGGAGGTTTAGAACTTTTGCACATAAAACCAGCTATGTCAGTGAAGTTTACAAGCCAAGGCAAAGAATCGTGGGCAAGTATTACAGGGGAACTAACCTGGTCACTTCAGGAATCACAGTCACAAAACTGGCAAAGGACAAGCAGGTAAGAACAATGCCATTAAGGTGTCAGTCTGAGTTTGTCCATATGTAAGAGAGAAGGAAAAATATAATCTTAGTAAAAAAATTAAGTCTACTTCTTTTCCACTGTAGAAATTGAATTTCCCCTTCAAATCTAATCACTAATGGGCCAATTGAATTTCTCAAATGCTTTTAGATCAAAGAATTTAAAACACAATGTCTCTCAACCGTGGGCTTTTTTTGTTTTTCATTGGATGTTTTTGTTTTCTTTTGGATTTTTTTTTTTTTTTGGTAATAGTGTTGCCTCAGGGATTCCTAGAGGAAATGAAAACTAAAAGTAATCAAATGACATAATTGGGGATGGCAAGTTAGCTGGTTTTCTTGGCCTTCTTTTCTGTGAACTGCACAAACTGAATTCTTCTAATACATCCTTGCATGTTGTGTACTCCAGCTGTCCAATCATTTTTGTTGCTTGTTCCTGGCCTCATTCCAGGACATCAGTTTCCTTGCTGTCCTGGGGAGACCAAAGCTGGACATGGTAGTCAAGATGCAATCTCACAAGTAGTAAGGAGAGATGAAGAACAGCTTCTTTTAATAGCTATGCTCTAGTCAATACAGCCCAAGATGCTGGGGCTATCTTTGCCACAGTGATGTGCTACTTACACATTTGACTTTTTCATCAGGAATGCTGGACTTTAAATTTACGTTTGTTGACCCACCTGAGGGTTTTTTTCCAGCCCGATAAGGTCTATCTCAATAATAGCCCTGCCGTCTACCCTATGGACCGCGTCCACCCCAGTTTGCTGTCATCCGCGACCTTGCTGGAAGTGCATGCCATTTCATCATGGAGGACATTAATAGAGATGTTAAACCTTACTAATCTCTGAATCAATGTCTGAGGAGTGCCACTAATAATTAGTCATCAGCTGGATTTCATGTCAGGGATCTGATGATAAGATGATTAAGGCGATAAGACTCATTGAACGCTTACTGCCACAAGAAACCTGTTCAGGGAAGTAATGATCGTACCTTGAGCTATTGAAAGCAAAAGGATGAAACAGGTGATGAAAGTCACTCTGAACTTTTAAATAAAACAACTTCTGAAGCTTAGAGCAGGATTCTTGTGAAGCTTTTTATCTGATCATTGTCTATCAAATGGCGATATTTTTAAACCCCATTTTATCTATGTCAATGCATTACAACTAGGAAATCCATGAGGTTATAGAGTCCTGTGCTAAAGTTTAATATGAGGAATCTGATTTTTTTTTTGGTGGTGTTTGATAACTGATCAATTTCTGTTATTTTAAACTCAAACAATGCCATTTGAGTGTGGTTTTTATACTTTGTGTCTGCCAAGAAGAGCTCTGCAATCCATCAATGCAATTACTAGAGTGTTTAAGGACTTTAGATTATGTTATGCCCAATGTTAATTTTTTAACAGCTGAATCATATTCAATATCAAATTTAATCTTAAAGCCTTGGCAGTACCTTGCTCAACTGCCTCTGAGATCTATTCTATAACCTTAGTACAAAATAGTTACTGCATCATGCAGCTGAAACCCACTAGGTCTTTTGGTTGACAAAACACTCAAAAACTCATGTGCCAGTTCTGACCAAAGCCACAAACATCAGAATCAAACCAGAAAGGATTTAATAATTTATGTTCTATTAGAATTCAGTTCTCAGCAATCAGATGTGATGCTGTAAAAAATGCAAAGGAAAAACTTTGTGTTGTCGCTAAAGAGGTTATTACTTCTTCCATGGAAAAATATCTCACTGTGCTGTTGCCAAAAAAAGATATGCAAGCACAAGAAGCTGTAGGAAACCAGTTTGACTATACTTCTGCGGGTTACTTCTGAACTACTTGATAAAAACTGACAAAATGACATTAAATGAGACATCTTTCTGTTATTGCTGCCCTATATTGTTTAGAAGATGACTTCTCTCTTTCCATAATCACTTGCCAAACAGAAACACAAGGTGGAACAGAACTCAGAATGTCCAAAAGGTATTTTTAAGCCACTACTTCTATTTATTCTTTTTTTCCAAAGATCTAGAATATTAAAAGAGATTCAACTAAAATTTGGGATAATTTTGGTCTGTAATGAGTCTCAAGGAACAGGGATTGTGAGCTCCTGCATAACTGGGCTTGTGTTAAAGGAACTTAAGTACAAAACTGATAGTTACCTAGACAGACAGAGTATTAAGAGACTAAAGCAGACTTTAAGTACCAGACTTAAAGTCTGACAATATAATGTAAGTGATTTCCTTCTCAGCAAAGTGCATAACAGCTACACTTCTGAGAATGTGTGATTTCCTTTAAACCAGGGTGGATTCACCAGAATGCAGGGCTTTATTCACCTGAACAGCCTTTTAGAATCATAGAAGAGGGTCTGGATATAGATCTCATTGTAATTTTTGATAGAGTTTGTTTGCATGCAATTGGCAATAATTTTTAATTGTAAATCTCTACATCTAAATTTGACATCTAAGTGGATTATATGTGCTTACAACCACAGAAAAATGCAAAAATCTTTCTTTTACTTTGTATGAAGTATATAGTGCAGCATGTGTGTTTTCTTCCTCTGTAATCCTAAGTTTTCTTTTGGAAAACAGATAGATGATATAAATGTGATTCATCACAGTTTATATGGAAATTCTTTCTGCATTGCAAAGGTATTATTTTACATTTCAGGACACAAATTTTAATTACCAAAATTAACAAGGGTAACAAAAATCTAGCAGTTATTAACTACACTGTATTTTTAAAATGTATGTCTAAAAAACCTCTTATGAACAAGACAGTAAAAGTGCAATAAAGATCACCTAATTCTCCATTTCAAGTTTATTACTTCAATAATTCTAAGTTATACAAAATGACAATGTATTCAATCAAATATAAGGGGTTTTGTTTGTTATGCTGGATTTTTTAAATTCAGCAATTAAAGAAAGTGGCAATTCATTTTTTTTATAAGGTACAGTTTTCATCCATACCCAGAAGTGCCCTTTAATTATTTTAGTATGAATATAATTTTGTAGAGCATATCACACTTCATATTGGCTACTTTTGCACATAGATTTTTAATGCTTCTCCAAATCCTTCAGAGTTATGTTTTGCCAGCTATGCTAGTAATAATTATTCAGCAATTAAAATCCTCATACCTCCTTATTACCCCAACTTGTGCCTCTCTCCCAACAATGAATCAGCTATAAAGGGACATTCTGCATTGAAAACAAGTTGGAGCCTTCACATCTCCTCAGAAAAACTGCTTAACTAGATTACAGAATATGGGAGATAGTGGCCTACAATGAATCAAACAGAAAAGACTGCAGGAAACAAATATTAATTACAGCTGCATAAGTCAGGACAATCACTAATGAGTTTGGAAATAATGGAAGGAATGGCTTAAAATGCTGACAGTCACCAGGTTACATCTTAAACCTAGTCTTTTACCTCTTACCTTTTGTCCTGCTCTTTCTCTTCTTATTTGAAGTTTAACATCCAGCACAGAAGACATAGCATTGTCTTCTAGTGAAAATATGAAGATTATTAAACTTTCAGAATTTGCTGCATACTATACTGAGAGAATCCACTCACACTGAGGTTAATTATTTTTTTTCTTTTATCTTTCTGCAGAAGCACCTGAAGGCCTTAGCTGACATAAAGGTCTAGTTATGATGAGTGTGCTATATTTGTGTCTTAACACTTTGCAGTCTAAATTTGAATGACCCAAACAAAAAAGTGTATGGCTAATCTAAATATGAGAACTGAGAGATGGGGAGATTAAGTTACCCACAAGATTGTACTAGAAATCAGTATTGGACCTGGGAGAAGTGGGTAGATGCCCACTGTGGTGACCTAATTCAGAATAATATCATGAAGACTGCTGTAGGGAGTCTGCCATTGGAAATCCAACCTCTTGTCAGCTGTTAGGACTCTGGCCATGAGTTAAACTGGGCCACTAACACATATAATGGATATATACGTGCCGTTGTGTGTGAGGATGAGGGGGTCTGAAAGTTGTTGAGAACTCTTTCCAGACAAAGGTACATTTGAATTTCAGAAAGTCTTTGAAAATTCAGCACAGACTAGTTGGGAAAGAAAATTGCTTAGATTTTTTTTTAAAGAAATTGGTGGAAAAGAAGAAAGGTAAAAATGAGCAGTTAAACCCCCAGTGTCTTCAGACTGCATTAGGGAATTCTGGAAAGAGTTGTACACAAGATAATTGTTGTTCCAGCTTCATAATCCCTAAGAGGTCATCCCTGGTTTCCATTTTGTCTCACAGAATTTTCACTGCCTCCAAGTTGGTCCAAAAAGGGGACAACTGAGACCTACATATATGACATACATGCTAGGGTTCAGGCTCAACAAAGTCATGTATTCAGCATAATTACAGCAAATAGCCTTATAAGTCAAGGTTGAAGAAATTAATCACTTCAGATGTTGGCTGCTGAGGACATTTGCTATCATCTATCAATGATTTATGAAGACAGCTCCCAAGTGACAAGATTTTACTTTAGATAGCATTTGAATGCACACAAAGTATGTTATATGCAGGATTATTATTCTTTCAATTTCTTAAATTGTTCCTCTTATCTGGGTAATAAAAAGGTAGCCACTTTTCTATCTACATTTATACAAGATACCACAGCAACACAAATCCTACACATTGCTTCCTCTTTCTTTATATTATCATTAATCAGCTAATTAAGAGCAGCTGTGGTGATGGTCTTCGTGCGTTGATTCCCATCAATATGAGTTACACAGAGTCCAGTAACTCATTCATCATAAGGCAAATAACTGCAACTTTGGGCAGGCATTAGTCTATCAGGGCTAATAGGAAAAGATGTGATATTGTATTTAGCTGAAAAAAAGTAAGTTTGCCTTATCCCAGAGTGGAATCCTCAGTGTAGCCATTATTTTTAGTACCTGCATTTGAATGAGTTTGCTAATAGGAAGCAGTGAGAAAAAATAATTTTTGTTCCCTGAGCCATTTTGCTGCTTGGACAACTTTGATTCTTTACTGGATGTCTATTGTACAATTTCAGATTATGCCTTCAGTGTTGAATATGTGAAACATAGAAATGTGTTTCAACTTTGGTTTGGCTTTAGTGATTTTAATACTGGCTAGGTTTAATTTTCCTATTATTTACTTTATGTAGTGGTATTCTTTTCTCTCCAGTTTACCAGATCTCACCCCTCTTACTCAGTTGAAAATCTCCCTCCTCCACTGTTAAAAAAAATTAAATGAGTTTTGGAGAAGGTGGCTTTTTGTTCCATTCTTGGTAGTGTATCAGGTAGACTTATGTTTTGAAAAAATGTAAATAAGTTAAATAATCTGTATTGCAGTCCTGGATAACTTTGAGGCAGCAGTGAAAACTCCTGAAACTCTTTTACCTTCCGGGTCATGTTCCTGTATTTGGAAAATGAAAATGTCAGTAATTATCAAATGCACAGAGTTTATGGAGAGAAGTACAGTGCCAAAGAATGAAGAAGTTAGAAACTGACACCAACATTGATTTCGTCATTACCATCAAATGGGATTTGTTTATTTCTTTGTTTCTTTGGTCATCTGTCTGCTTGGACAGCACTGCTGACTGGTAAAAGTTGGAAGCAGGAACAAGTGTCACCAATTTGTACTTTGACAACATTCATCCAATGACCTCCTCACAGCACTGCTGTTGTCTTCTTTTTAAAATTCTGAAGGTATGTGGGAGGCCAAACTGAGTCCTTTCTTTTCCTCCCATGAAATTCACCACTATCACCAGCCATGAAGACTGGTGGACTGGAGGAATTGGGAGAAGTAAGCAAGACTTTTAGAAGAGGCAGAAAAGATGGCCTAAACTTTAGTTTCATCTACTTTTAAGATGTTACTTTCAGAAACCTTTCTGACAGAAATTGGTTATCCCAGATTTATTAAAACAGTTCTGGAGAATACAATTTTTCACATTTTGTGTGGTCAAAACAATCAGAAGTTTTATATGGTTCCTTGCTTACTGAGCACTCCCCACAGTGTTTTTACATCTCATTTTCCATAGAATTATTTGACTGTGATGTTGCATAATCAGTATTCTTCGAGATACTTGGAAACGAACATTTCCACAAATGCATTCCTTAAATGTTTTGTTGCCATATGTAATTTTATTCTGTAAGAAAAGGATTTATATTGAAAGGCACATTAAAAGCTCTGAAGTGTTTTATTCCTTCTTTGCTAATTGTGAAATATTAAATTCTGGGAATATAGTGCTGTTGAATGAGAGGTACATGTTCTACTCCAAAAATGCTAACTTCACAATAGTAAATTTTTGTATGGTCACAATTAATACTTAGAGATGACATAGAAGATATAAATTCAAGTTTTCATTATGGTTGGGATATTGTGTCAAAAGTCACCTGTGACTCAAGTTCCACAAATATAAGAGGAAAAACTTATCACACAATCAAGTTCCAGGATTGGGAAAATCATAAGATGAACATCAGTAAAGTATAGCTTCTATGTGGAGAGTGCAGGTTAGGTTCTTCTCCATTTTCACTGCTGTAGTCACTTGCTGAGTATGAAGAAGAAGAAGAAGAAGTCTTTGTGATGTAACTGAAACCAGTGTGTTCGTCTGTGGCCTACTGGTTTTATTGGCCCTCCCTGTGTGTGTTTACAAAGTGAAACATTATACAATATTGGGTAAGTCTCAAGAAAGGTAAGGTGTCATTGTTAATGAAACCTGATAATGGGAATGTCTTTGGTGATGTGTCATTGTCATTCTTTTATTGATATGAGAAAAAAGAGGTTGTCTCTTGACCTGGATATTTATTGTTGTTCCGTATGAACCTTGTCAGTCAACATTTTCTGAAAGAAAGTGTTTATTCTAATGAACCTGCATTTTCAATGAGTTTTACTTTTCCCATTTGTGTTTGCAAATAGTGGATGGATTTAGGTCTTCTCAGTACTTCATGTGCTGAAGTGACGTCTTGCTCTTGGTTATTTTTATTCTTTCCTTTGATACAAAGGTAGTGAATACTTTCATCTCTTTGTGTGTAAGATCGCACACATATTTAATGAGGCTACAACAAAGCCCCAGATATGATTAAAAAGTATCCCCTGTCATCAAACTGTCTTGTCCCCACATGATTTCCAGGTTATTGTAAATACACATAGCAACTTCAGCTGTGTTGGTGAAGCAGGAGGTATGTATCATCAGTTTGATTAATCAAATTATAACCATAGTACACTTCAACACTCTGACTCTAAATATGATTTAAATAATATTTAAGTTTGGAGAATTCAGAGTACTTTTAAATTATGGCAGAAGTTTAATCTGTTGGCATGTTCCAATGATTCAGTATTTCTTGGTGGAAAATAGCAAATTTTGGAGCCCAGTCAAAGAAAAGAGAATACTTCTTTGTATATTAATGATATTGTTTTAAACCAGAGATGGACTTGCAAAAGGCAATACCATCTCCTATTATAGAATGCTTTTCAACATTCATGCTCATTCTTTGTAATCCTGCAGAATTTCTAATTAAAATAAAAGTCTGCTTTGTAATTAAAAAAATATTAGACTTGACAGGGAGGATGAAAAGACCATATCCAGACACCACTGAGGCTAATATTTTCAATCTAATTGATTTTAGTCAGATCTACTAAAGCTCAGGAAAAGCATTAAAATGACAATATATTATGGCTTTGTCTGAAGAACTGGAAAAAGTCACCCTGAAGACATTCCCTGAAGGGAATGTCATAGCAGAAGGAAGGGACAAAGAGAAGAAGGGAGGGAGGGAGGGAGGGAGGAAGGGAGGAAGGGAGGAAGTGGCGGAAGGAAGTGGCGGAAGGAAGGAAGTGGCGGAAGTGGCGGAAGGAAGTGGTGGAAGTGGCGGAAGTGGCGGAAAGAAGGAAGGAAGGAAGGAAGGAAGGAAGGAAGGAAGGAAGGAAGGAAGGAAGGAAGGAAGGAAGGAAGGAAGGAAG
>NW_005054774.1:11837-21871 GCF_000277835.1 Geospiza fortis | reverse complement strand
GGGACTCATTTCAAGAACAGCCTTATCAACACCTGGGCTAGGGAACATGGCATTGAGTGGGTGTACCATATCACCTACCACGCACTAGCTGCAGGCAAAGTAGAGAGGTACAATGGACTGTTAAAAGCCACCTTGAAAGCTTTGGGTGGGGGATCTTTCAAAAATTGGGAGCAGCATCTAGCAAAGGCCACCTGGTTAGTTAGCACCTGAGGCTCCACCAACCAAGCAGGCCCTGCCCAGTCTGATCCCCTGCATACAGTAGATGGAGACAAAGTCCCAGTAGTGCATGTCAGAGGTTTGTTAGGGAAGACTGTGTGGATCAAGTCTGCCTCAAGTACAGCAAAACCCATTTTGTGGGGTTGTCTTTGCTCAGGGACCAGGTTGCACATGGTGGAAAATGTGGAAAGATGGAACAACACGATGTGTACCTCAGGGAGATCTGATAGTTGGGTGAGAACTATGTGTAAATATCACTGTTTCTTGAATGTTACTGCCATTGTCTGTATACAGCTGTATACTGTATTTATATATGTATGTATAATGTATGTGTTTGTAGAGTTAGAATATATATTAGTTTTGGTATTAAGCTGATGATATGGGGGATAAGGGGTGGAATGTCCTGGGGTGACTTTATGATGCTGAATTGTATCCCCATTCATCTGTTTAGCCCAGAAATAAGTTTTGCACCTTTAAGACTGGTTCTGAGAGCGAAGGGGGGGAGAGAAGAAGTGCTGCATTTGTTTTCAGAAACTGCACTCACTCCTCCATGTTCCTGCTCCTGGACTGTGTTGTCTGTAGACGGACAGACTGCGGGACAGAGCTCTCCTTTACTTTTAGTTAGTTTTAGGTAGATGAGGCAGAGAAGTTCTCTGGACTGTGTTTTTTCTTTTTCTTGGAACTGTTTAAACCTGCTTTGGACTGAATACCCAAAAGAGCACCGGCAGCTCACACCTGTGGCCCACCAGACTGGGCCTGGGCCGCAGCATTTCCAGTGCCAGAGGGACTGATAACAGACTAAGTGAGCTGAGCTACACCCCACAAAGGGGACTTTCTGAGTTTGTCATCTCTTCAGAGCAACAAGAGGTTTTATTGTTTAATAATGTTCATTTTTTTGTGCTGGTGAATGTTTCACCTGTTAAATAAATAGTTTTTTTCCACTTTTCTCCAAGGAAATATTTTTCTGAACCAGTTGGGGAAGGGGCAGCTTGAATCTGCTTTCTTGGGGAACCCCTTTAGACGTTTTTCTCCCAAAATTGCCCTAAACCAGGACAGGGGGATTGAATCCTAAGTGGTATGTAACAAAGGTTAACCACAGGTAACGTAACAAGATCTGCAAGTAAAGCAAGCAAGCAAGATAGCAAAGCAAGCAAGATAATAAAGCCAGTGAGATAACAAGCACCATCAAGAGCAAGATAGCAAGTTTTTATGGAACTTGCAAATTGCAAAATTAGCTAAAGACAATTTAGACTGAAAAACAAGAAGCACAAGGCATGCGCTGAAGATAGAAGTAAAAAGTTCAAACATGAGGAAGACTACAGAAGTTCATCAAAAGACCATCAGAAGACTGATGACCACCACAAACTGACAGATGCGCAAAAGCAACAAACTGTTATAAAACCATGACACAGTTTTATGCAAATATGAGCATGCTAATGATATTTTGTAATCGTGATGTTGCACGGAAGGCCTTTTAAAATGTAACTGAAGGCTAAAGAGGATTCAGTGAGTTTTGGTGGAAAGATCCCACTCACTCCCAGTGCTGAATAAACAAATACCTGCTCTGTAGCTGTCTGACTATAGAGTTTTATTTTCTTGTCCAATTTTGGGTTTGACTCCCACCCTCATTAATTGTTTCATTCATTTATTCCTGCTAATAGAAATTATATATACATATCAATTGACGTATATTTGAATTTATAGCATTATGGTATTATTACTCCAAACAAAAATATTGCATTTAATGAAGGAAAATTGGATGTTTGGATTTTTTTTTTTTGAGGGGGGATTATTTGGGGGTTTTTTTTATACATCTGGAACATTTTTGTACCTGGTGCAAAACAAAAGGACTATTTGAAAATAAATTTATGCTTTGGCCTACAATTATTTTAATTAGTTTTGATAAATAATTCAGTAATGCATAAAATATTTGTCCTGGGTAACCCAAAATGTTATTGTCTATGCCTCAAATTGTTACTGTCTCTTTAAGACCCTGCAGACAGAAAATTGAAGGGTAGGGCAGGGGTTGGGGGGTGCCCCAGGCTTTTTAAAGTCAGAGCACGCAGGGAGGGCTCCCTCTCTTGCCATTTGGCTTGCCTCTCTTGTCTCTTGTCTCCTGGCTCTACTTGCAACAGTAGCAACCTGAGAAGCTGCATTTCACAATCAAAAACTGTTTCAGAGTGAAATTTCCAACACCTATTGGCAGTGCAGAGCCAGAGCTGGTCCGGAGTCGGGCCACCACTCATCGGTTCTTGAGAGTGTCTTTTCTTTCTCCCCCCATCAGAACAGGGATCGGAGACAGCAGCACCAACACCGGTGGAGTCCAGTGGACGGCAGGAGGCTGCAGCAAGCGGCAACACTGACCTCACACACACTGGCAATTCCCATTTGCCACTAGAACTTCTTGGTTAGCTCCTACCTTGCAATTTTTTTGTTCGTGGGGGAAGGTTGAGCCAAGTGGGGTTATTCTGCCATCTCCCTTTTGTCTTCCAGACTACGCGGTAACCTATGGCAGGCGCAGGGGTCACTCCACCATTTTGAGTTTCTCTTTGTTCCCAGGGAGTCCACGAAATTTCAGCAACTTTGTAACTAGTGACTATTACCGTTATTTTTTTGCCTGTTGCTATTTTGGGTTTTTTTGTAAACTGGGGTTTTTTTTACTTATATCTACTCGTAATCATTTCTCCTTATTGATGGAAAGGGATTGATTAAAACTATAAGGGGAGGAAACTCATTTTAGAGTGTCCACCTCTTAAAATTGTCTCAAACCAAGACAATATTTAGATGCAATGCTCTTAAGAATTTCAGCTGTATTTCAACTAAAATTATAGTAATTTATATATATTTATATGTTCCGATATCTAACATGATTATATGTGATTAATAATTTTTAAATTATGAAAGCATAAATACTGATTTTCTTTTTAGTTTCTTTTTATGAAAAATATGGCTTTTAACTACAGTGTAGGTTTAGAATACTCTATATCAAATAAAATATTATTCCTAGTAGAATGTAAGTGAACTATAATTTCCAATAAAATCCTTGAGTCTCTCTTTTAGATTATTGCATTGGCAATCAATGGTAAACAACAATGCAGGAAAGCAATGGAATGTGTTTCTAAAGTAAAAAGATAATCTACATAGCTGTCATATGAAACTGATGCATGCCATGTAAGAATTATGTGGATTTAGAGGAAGATATAAATTATTCTTTGTATATATCCAACAATATATTTATGGCTACTGGTAAAATATTGGTAGCTCATAAAATCCTTAACAATTAACTAAACAATAACCTATATAAAGTATGCCTATATCAATTACAGTCATAGAAAATTGAGTTTTAATGGTCTTTTTTGAAGCAAATATTTAATACAGAAAAAAAAGTGAAGAATTTGCTTCACTTCCATGTCAGTTGGTAGCACCACAAGGTTATACTTTTCTATGCACCTACAGAGAATTCTACAGTGCTTCAATAGAAATTGCTTTCTGTGACAGAAAACATCTGTTCTGGTTTGAAAGCAAAACCCAGTGAGAGACTCCAAGTCAGAAATACAATTTATTAGGAAAAGAAAAAAACCAAAATACATGCAATAATACAAAAGAAAAACCACTGACAGAGTCAAAATACAACCTGACACCCTGCTAGTTAGGGTGATGGTAGCAGTCCGGATGAAAAAATCTGGTAGCTCTTGTCCTCTGGAAACCAGTGGGTAAGGGCAGCTTGTTCTGTCCCAAACCCCAGATTATATCCAGGTGGGGATGCTTAGCTCCTCCTCCCTGGACGGAGCATCTCACAATGGGCTGATATCATTATATGAGTTATGTGGTGGGTCCTTGATTGCCCATTAAACAGAAATGGCTCCTGGAGGGAGTCATGCAGCAAGGCATTGATGGGCCCATTAACAGGAGAGAAGGAAAAACAATGCCCCTCCTGGTTTCAACAGCTCTTGAAGATGGGAATAGAATACATCTTTATATGGTAACCTAGGAAACATCTAAACCAAATAATTTATATTTATACATAAGAGTGTTAGTTTTACATTTTTTGATGTACCACAACTGCTGCTGATTTAGGTGAGAAAAAAAAAATCACACATACATTCTATCCTTATTGTGCAGGTTTTCTGTTACTGACTTCAGCTTTCTCATACAAGGTTATAGTATTAGATTCCAATTACATTAAACTATTATTGATGTTATCATGATGATTTTATTTTATAACACCCCCAACTCTCTTTCCTAAAGAAAATATTCTACATGGCAATGATCTCAGAGTATTTTAATATTAACATCCCTTTCAGAGAACTGACATTAATAACAGAATAAATGTAACATTTGAAAAAATATCTCTTAAAAAATCTGATATTAAAAAAGAAATGTAAGGCACTTTGTCTTTGCATAGAGTTTATTTTGGAATTTAAATGATCCTGATCAGACCATACAGGTTCTTTACAAAGGGCCAAATGCTGCTACTATTCAAGTCCAAAGATACACCGACCAAACTTTGACCCAAAGCATGAAATACTTACAAATACCTCTAGTTAGGTGTAGCCCAGATTTAAAAAAAAAAAATAAAACTCAATAACATTACAAACAAACCATAATTTTCAAAATACTGCTTCTTAGAAGATGCTGTATATCTGCTATTGATGCAGCAATTAACCAGCAGCATTTCCATTGTATCAAATATTGCTTTAGAGGTAATTAAAGAAAAAAAATCTAGCATGGAAAAATTAACCCTTATTATCAGCCTATGGCAGAGCCCTAGGAAAGGGCAACTCTGGGATCTGTTGGAACCACTGCTGTTTACCTATGAAAGAAAAAACTTAGCAAGGCCTTAATACTGGGGAGGCAACATTACTCGTTAGGGTGCATTTTAGAAATGCAGCTCTACCCTAAGTGTTGATATAACATTGAACTAGAAAAGGCAGTAGCAGGCAGCTGGAACTGAGGAATGTCCCTGTCTGACCAGGTGCCCTTGTATTGTACTTGCCCTTGCTCCTCATCTTCCTTGGCCTCCATGCAGGCAAAAAGGAAAGTGGTAATGTACCATACTGAGGTGGATTTAGCTACATCTTAAAAAATTGAAATGTTAAGATGGTATCATTTGCTGTGGACAGCATAATTTCTCTCTAATCCTTCCAAGAAGTTGAAATGTCCATGCATGATGTGATTAAGTGGCTTTAGTAAGTACTTAAGACTCATAATTTTTTTGTAAACTAGCTTTTGTCAACTTATTTCTACCTAGAGGGAAAAGCAGAGCCTTCTGGGAACACGTTGGTCAGGAGGTAACTCCACTGCACAGAAGGCTTTCCTGAGGTGCAAGGAGGGAAGGGGGGCAGGGAGCAGCTCCCAGTATCACTGTCACCAGCACCCTTACTGACACGTTGTGAGGATGTAAACTTGCACAAAGGCATGCTAGAGTCATTACTGGCTGCCAGTGTCTCCCTTGACATGCAGTCCTTATGAATCAAGGGTTTAGAGAAACTGAAAGAGTTAAAGCTTAGCTAGATTTAGTTAGGGGGGATAGAAACAATTAGGAGTATAGCAAGAAGAGTAGAAATAATAAGGGATAGTTAATTATTAGCAGATAGAATAGTTAAGGCTAAGATATAAATCATGCATTTGTCTTTACTGTGTTTAAAGAAGCAGGATGGGATGCAGATCTAATTGTGAAAAAGAAGAGGACCGTGGCCTGCACCTGGGCCCTGAAACTTGAGCTATAACTAAGGGGTTGGAAAGCCTGCCAACAGGTCATAAGTAAAGAGGTCAAATTGAGGAAGACGTCTTTGCCTTCATCAGAAGGAGACTACTCCCTATTTTAAAACCCACCGACCCATTTAAAGTGAAAGACTGTGCAAGCGTGAAGGAACTTTAGACTCAATTAAAATACATTTTAATATGAAGCAGGGGTAGGCAGGGTTAGGTAATGAATATGTATTAGGCATTTCGAGAATTTTATGAATATGTAAGACATTTTTAGATAAATAGGGATCTGGAGCCTGTGATTCTTTTCACATGCCTTTAGAAATTATTCTGCTTGTGCCCAGTGATGTAATAAATGTATAAATGTACCACTTTCTAACTTTAACTAGTTAGGGAGTTCTATTCTGCTCTTCATTTGGCGACTGCAGCAGGACAGCTTGTCCGCCCCAGCGAGAAGAAATGGGCTGTGGATATCTCTGGGCACCGCCGGGGCATTCCTTTCCTGGAGGGACCTCCGTCTTTGGCTGTTCATCACGGAGGCAGAAAAGAACTGCTGGAATTGCAGATAAAGGGTATGTTTACCTCTGTATAAAGTAACCCGGAAGGCGTATGCAGGGGAAGGGCTGTTGATAAATCGCACCAAGACGTCCTGCATACAACGTAAGCCTGTACAGTTTTGGTTTGGGTCTGGTTGCTGGCTAAAGAATTTGCTGTGTCAATAAGGACTGGCTAGCAATTCTAGGGGCGAATTGAGCAAATTCTGGTTTATTGCTGCTATTTGACTGTGTGCTGTTATTTTGATTATGTCTAGAGTGTATGAATGTTGGAGCAAGCTGATGTGGATGGATGCTGAAGTGTTGTATGCTGTGTGTTGTGTTAAGAAAAGTGAGCACTTTCGGAGATACCCCCTTCCCTGGTGAGTTTGTGTGTGTGGACTTCCTAGCTGCGGGGGACAGTATTCCCTGTGACACCTGGTGTTTGGGTATATTGCCATTTTGTGTTAAAAGTTATAATTGCAACAAACTGGCAATTTTTGTTTTGTGTCAGCTGTGTTGTTAGCTGTGTTTTAAGCTTGAGCCTGAGTTGAAAGGGTTTGGCCATTTAGGCAACCCTTTTAGAAGGGTTTTAGCTTGAACTGGTGTTTGTGGGCTGTTCAAGCTGTAATAGAGACGGCTTGTTATAGTTGATTCCTGGGATTTAGGATACGGGGGGATTGTGTGTTTTCTCCCCTGCATTGTGGTAATTTGATTCTTGGGACTGTATGGTTGTGTTTGTAGAGATTTTATGATTTTGTTTGCAACAAGTGTAGCATTTTGTCTCAGAGTGATTTGTTTTAACTGTGGCTAGACAGATTAAAGGGATCCCTTTACCTCAGTGGTTTGGACTTGATATCTGGGAGTTTGTGCAGGACCTGTGGAAGACATTATTACTGTTCCTCTGCAAGGCAGCAAAGTGGGTGCCCCAGGTGCAGGGGGAGACAGTGTCCTAACCAAGTTGATTTTGAACCCGAGATTTTAAAGCTTGTGTGTGGGAAGTCGCACTTAATACCTGAAACTTGGGTTGTGTGGGAGGAAAACTGGGAAGAGACTGTGAAAAGAAGGGGATTGCTTTGGGATACTAGCACAACACTTGGGCCCATATTGGAGGGCAGTTGCCTACTTTTCTGTCCTGGGTCATAAGATGTGGTTTGGGGGTGTGTATTCTATTTCCCATCTGTTAGAGGTGGGGCGGTTATCTTCTGTTAATTGGACAGTTTACTTTATCTCTTCCACAACCAATCCTCCCTCCGGGAAGATATCTTCTGTTAATGGGCCATTGAGTCTTACTGCATGACTGATAAAATTACATCATCCCATTGTGAGATGCTTCGCTCAGGAGGAAGAGCCAAACATTCCTACCTGGATATAATCTGAGACTTGGAACACCACAATCAGCCTTTTCCCACTGGATTGCCAGAGGAAGACCAGGCCCATCTACTCCACCACTGGATTGCCAGAAGAAAACTACACCTTTCTACAAGATCACTGCTTCAACAGAACTACATCTGTCACTTCAGGAAGACTGCAGCTGCCATTTAATGGGACTACTACCAACACCCTGACCAACAGGGTGTCAGGTAGTATTCTGACTCTGTCAGTGTTGTTTTGTATTACTGCATTGTTTATTTTATTTTTATTTTCTTCCCTAATAAAGAACTGTTATTCCTACTCCCATATCTTTGCCTGAGAGCCACTTAATTTCAAAATTATATTAATTCATAAGGAGGGTGTTTGCATTTTCCATTTCAGGAGAGGCTCCTGCCTTCCTTAGCAGAGACCTGTCTTTTCAAACCAAGACATTTTCCAAGCGATTCAATGCGGCAGCTAAAGCATGGCCAGGGTGTCTCAGAGCCTTTGCAGTGGTGCTGAATATCCAAGAAGCACGCAAGTTCACCCTGGGCCAGAAGATGACTGTGCTAGTGTCCCATACAGTGTCTGCAGTGCTGGAAGTAAAAAGTGGACACTGACTTTCCCCACAAAGGTTCCTGAAGTACCAAGCCATAATGGTAGAAATTGTAGTCACTAACCTTGTGAACCCAGCTTCCTTTCTCAGTGGGGATACAGGAGAGCCAGTGATCCATGACTGTCTGGAAACTATCGAGGCCATCTACTCCAGTCATCTGAATTTGAAGGACACGCCCCTCGATAATGCAGACCTGGTTCGTCGATGGAAGCAGTTATGTCATAAGCTGAAAAAGACTTGCTGGGTATGCTGTCACCACTTGCAGAGAGGTAATAGAGTCTGGACTGCTACCAACAAACACCTCTGCACAAAAGGCTGAAATAATTGCTTTAACCTGTGCTTTAGAATTGACAAAAGGAAAATAAATCAACATTTATACGGACTCAAGGTATGCATTTGGGGTTGTGTATGCATATGGAGTGATTTGGAAAGAAAGAGGACTGTTGAATTCACAAGGGAAAAGTATTAAACATGCACAAGAGATAATAAAGCTGTTGGAAGCAGTTCAGCTACCTGAGAAGGTAGCCATCATGCATATTAAGGCACACCAGAATGTGAGCTCTGAATTGGAAGAAGAGAATGAGCTGGCGGACAGAGAGGCAAAAGAAGCAGCTAAAGGTGAGATACCCATTGAGGCAGCCTTAATCCCAGATAGACACATTTCCTTAGAAGGTCAGTTATAACCAGGAAGGGTGGGCTCTTACCGAAGAAGGGAAAGGAAAGCTTGTTATTCCCTCCTATTTGCTATGGTCACTAGTTAAAGAGCAACATCAGAAAACACATTGGGGAGTTGATGCTTTGTATAGCTGTTTAAAGGACAGGATTATGGCCAGCAATTTACAGAGTACAGTTATTCAAGTGACCTGACAATGTAGTCTTTGCCTCCAAACTAATCCCAAAAATATCCCCAAACCAAAACTTGGACAAATTGGAAAAGGCTATGGGCCTGGTCAACAGTGGCAAATTGATCTTTCAGAACTTCCCAGGAAGGGACGATACCAATATTTATTTGTATTAACAGATACCTTTTCAGGATGGCCAGAAGCCTTCCCCACCAGAATTGCCAAAGAGCGAGACATAACCAAAGCATTGTTACAAGAAATAACATCACCCTTTAGAGTCTCAGCCACAATAACATGTTGCTGGGGCTCGAAACAGAGAATTAGATGGGCCAGTACATGACATACAACCTGGAGATTATGTGTATGTTAAGTCTTTTGCAGAAAAAACTTTGGAGCCGCAACGAGAAGGACCATTCCAGGTGCTCCTCACTACCTTTACTGCAATCAAAATCAAGGAACAAAATGCCTAGATTCACCATATGTGAGTGAAAAAGGCTCCTGAAGAACCTTGGAAAGTGACACCTGGTGATAATGAACTGAAACTAAAACTTACTCAGGCAAAATGAGTATATTGCAGTTGGGAGCATTAGTTTTGTTTATAGCTGTAACAATAATTTAGGAAAGTACTTCTACTCAGAACAATGTTAAATGCCCTTGGTCCAAAGCTTTTAATCGGGCCACTGGCTATATGGGAGGCTATTCTGTTATCAGAGATTGTCACAGACATTTCTTTTATGAAAAATCCTCTCTTAGGATTTTCCTGCT
>NW_005054774.1:0-11771 GCF_000277835.1 Geospiza fortis | reverse complement strand
TTCTTTACTTTCTATTGTTAGGTAGCTAGCAGCTTCTGGAAACTCTCCTTTCTTTTTCTTTTTAGTATAGTTAAAATAGATGTTTATATCATAACTTAATAAATCAAGCCTTCTGATCATGGAGCCCATCTCGTCTCTTCCTTCACCCCAAAACCCTTGTGACAACCGTCAACAAGAGATCTAAACCTGTGGAAGGGGCTCACAGCTGGTCTGTGAGTCAGAAAGAGTTAGTTAGAGAGAAGCTGATAAGAGTCTCCTTTGCCCCTGAAAGGAGCTCTACCAAGGCCGCCGGCATGGAAATGGAGGAGAAGAAGAGATAAATGAGGGGTCTGCAGTTAGATTCTGGTGGAAAACAGTGGTGGAGATGGCCTTGCTCCAATGAACACTATGTTGATTTATTGTGGCCAATGAATAGGCATAAACTTTGTGAGAAGGTATAAAAAGACAGCATGCTGCAAAAATAAAGAGAGAAGCCTCAAATATGTGGTGTTCTTCTGTTTGTTACAAACGTCTCAACAACGACAAAAGGTGACCACTGACTGTGAATGCAATTGGGCTGTGGGGCGAGGCACAGCCAGAGATGGAGCCCAGCGCAGCTTTTGAGAGCAGCAGTGAGATGCTGCCAGTCCAGACGAGATTGATTTTGATACCTGGGATGCAGGTGAGCTGCTGGGAACATTATGGGAAATGACCTATCCAGTGAAGAACAGACTGTTTTGTCTACTTGGAAAGTTTTGTTGAAGAAGAAGGATTTTCAAGTCTTTAACTATGCCCTTCGTGGTGTGTTGTTGTGGAAAAATCATAGGACTTTGAAACTGATGCCAGTATTGCCCTTAGTGTCAGAGTATGGAAGACAGAACAAGAAATGGGCATTGATGGAGAACAGAGGAAGCTTTAGCCCTTGTTGTTGCTGCTGTAACCCAAGCAGGGCTTTGTGTTGCCTCTGAAAAAATCCAGCGCAAACCCCCTTGGAAATACTTTGGCTGGCACATTAGGACCAAGAGTATTTCTCAGCATTTACAGATTCAAACAAACATTCACACTTTGCATGATGCTCAAAAACTTTTGGGTTCAATTAATTGGGTTTGTTCCTTGTTAGGAATTTCAAATGTAGACCTGAGCCCTTTGTTTGATCTGTTAAAAGGGGAACCAGATCTCCTGTCCCCTCGGCAGTTCACATCAGAAGCCTGCCAGGCACTGCAACTTGTAGCCAATGCCATTTCGAATCTGCAAACGGCCTGATGGGCCCCTGAGTTGCCCTTTTCTTTAATAATTCTGAATCTAGCTAGGCAACCCTATGCTTTGATTTTTCAGCTGGACCCTAAAGCGCCTGACCCCTTGCTGATCATAGAATGGATTTTCCTGGCACACCAAATGTCTAAAACTGTAAGCACACAACATGAGATGTTTGCTTTACTCATTGTAAAAGCTAGACAGAGACTTACCGCACTTGTGATGCCTCAGGTTTTAGCTTTTATATTTTTCAGCTTCTATTCTGCTTTAGTGTGTAAGTCTAGCCTTCATATTCTCTTCACAGAACAGGTTGGCAAAACAATTCCTTCTCTAGCTGGGGACCCAAGGACAGCTGGTCCAGATCTCAGACCCAAGAACATAAATAATGGTGGATCGAAGAGAGAAAACAAGAAGGACGGGACTTTATGGGCTAAAGGTGTAATTGGACATTTAGCTCCAATATGCTAATGGACCAAAACTTAAAAAAGTGTGACACTCTGTGACCTGTTGTCCATTTTGTGGCCATTTTGGGTTGTACTGCCCAAGGTGGATCTATTTCAGGCCTCTTAATAAATACCTACTTTATTCTTTAGCTTCATCTAGTCTCTGTTCTAGGTCAGCCTTCACAAGGCATCACTGGGGGCTGTGTCTGCTGCAGTTGGAGGAACTTCATGGGCACAGGCCTGGAGCCGTCCTGTACTGTTTCTCTACCCTCCTTCGGCTGATGGCTGCCTTAGGCCCCTCTCAGAACTTTCAAAAGTATTGGGAGCTGCTCAGAGCTCTGTGTTGTCACTTCACCTAGATGTACCTGGACCCCTCCCTCACCAAGGCCCCGATGTGGCCTTATAGCACCCTGGGGTCACTGGTTTGAGGAGACATAGATATTTTGACAACAATTACAAGTCTTTCCAGCACTGTCAAGCTATTCATTTGGGAACAATTCTCGGGGGCCACAAGGCTTGGCAGGGATGAGTAATTTTAACATTAAGGTGTGACAACAATTATGTGTAATTAAGGACCCAGTGCTATGCAGTGCTGAATATCTATGATTTAAAGCTGATAAGAATTTAATTGAATAAATAACAATTCTTATAAATGTTATTGCTTGTCTCCTTCTATAGTTGACATAGTGATTATTTTGACAAGATATATATGTAAAGTGCTTCTTGATGCCTATGGCCCCATAGGACAGGGTTAGAATGCTTTGTTACTGTGAGTGTTCAATCAATGTAAGCTATAATAGTAAGAGAATAAAGAGAAAAAATGCAGACAGATGTGAGACAAACAAGCAATGAAGACCTTTTAAATAATATAGCAAAGGTTAAAATAACAGCAATTGCTGCAAGCTGTAAGCTTGCCTCAACAGTAATAACTAAATGAAGTAAAAAGACAGCCTGAAATTACAGAGAGGACTTCCCTATAGCTAGAGGTATTTGCTTAAAATCAGTACTTAGTCTACTGTCAGCAAGTTTTGATGTGTTGAAAAGTTTAGAAATATAATAAACAACCTTTTCTAGAATCTGATTTTTTAAAAAGTAGAAAAATCTAAAGGGAAACATTACTGAATACTGTAATAATGAAATGCTTAGTTTAAAAACATATATCATCAGTGTGTGTGATGTATTTGATATTTGTATATTATTTAAGGTATTAATGTACATTTCGGCATTATTGATTCTGATTATGTGGGACAATTTATGCTATTGGTATCTGCTAGTGAACCCCCTGTTACTGTTCAAAAAGAATTTGTATTGCTCAACTTATTCTTTTTGTGAGTTACTGTGAGAGTCTGTCCGAATTTTCCCTCATCTGCCTCACGATTGTCATTGGGGGACCACTGAAGAGAAGACCCCCCCCCGTCTAGAATCTCTGGCTCTGAAGGAGAAAGTCACATGCCAAAGGCCCTGAGACCTGAAAGCACAGTGTTAAGTTATTGTTTTCACAGGTGTTGTTTGCTGTATGCCAAGAAGGGGGCACTGTGCCCTTTTTGCAACAATAGCCTTGGAAGCTGTCCCACCTCTCGGCCTGGCTGGAGTTTTCCTGAGTTTTGAGTGGTCTCCTGCCCCCCCCCCCCCCAATTTTCAATAGAATTATCATAATAAAAACCTCTGAGTTAGCTAGAGATTTTGAGATGTCCCCAACGTAACAGGCAGATCCTCGACTGGACTGGACCAAAGGATTTCGTCTCTACGTTTGGTAGCTATATCCCCCTCTTTCTCTCTCTCTTTTCTCTCTTTCTATGTCTTTTTCTCTCCCTTAATCTCTCTATCGCATTTTTTGCTGTGGTTATTTCAATAAAGTTGCATTTGTTTTGATTATTACTGCAAATCCCCTGTACCGTGTCAGTTCTTTTGCACCCCGAGATCACCCCTATGAACCATCACGAAACCCGTTCATAAGGACGGATGGTGACAGTTATGTTCCAGCTGCAGTGAATTAGAGTCTTGGTACAGGAAGTCTTGGATCTACAGGACCACCTCAGGAATTTTGGACTCAAAAAGTGACAGATCAACACCTGGAAAAGGAATGCATCATTACAGCCAAGGGATATCATCCAGAGGCCATATCAACAAAAGGTTTGATTGACACAGGAGCAGATGTAACTATAAGTTCACAACTTTTTTGGCTTCAATCATGGCCTCTCACTTAAGCAGGTTTTGGAATCATGGGGCTGGGTGGCTCGACTACAGGTGGTCTGTCTGCCATTGTGATTAATGTAAAAATGCTGATGGCCAACAAGCTAACATCAGGACTTATGTTACCAATGCCTTATATAATTTATGGGGAGGAGATTGTTTATCTCAATGAGGTATTAAAATTACTATGGAATTTTAGTAGGGACCACTGTCGTCCTGTTCTTCTAAAGTTCTTCTAAGACTTCTGATGTTTACATTTTTTAATGGAGTTTCTCACACACTTTTCATGTAAATAATGATTGTTTTGCATTTCTTTCTGGAGGAGGAGAGAATTGATGGACTGTTGGTTTGACCAGTGTGGTTGGAGAGGTGGCAATTTCATCCTCCAATCCATGGTCACTTTTGGAATTCTATAAATATTGAGGTCTGGAAATAAACGCGCCTTTTTTGCCTTGGACATCTCAGCGTGTGAGTGTTGTTCATTTCGTGTTGTATTGGGACAGGACCATTGTGATGCAAGTCCTTAAATATCCAGTTGTAACCTTGACATGGTTGACAGATAAACCTGTCTGGATTGACCAGTGGCCCCTTCCTATTGGAAAGCTTACTGCCCTGCAAGAATTAGTAGCAGAACAGCTGCAATCTGGACATATCGAAGAGTCATTTAGCCCATGGAATACCCCTGTTTTTGTGATAAAAAAGAAATCAGGAACATGGAGACTTTTGCATGATCTATGGCAGATAAATGCTGTAATGGCAACAATGGGACCTTTACAACCAGGTCTTCCAACACCTACAATGATTCCATAGGCATGGGAGATAATTATTGATTTAAAAGATTGCTTTTTTACCATTCCATTGGCTGAATAAGATAAGGAAAAATTTGCTTTTACTATGCCCTCTTTAAATCATGCTGACCCTAATAAAAGATATCAGTGGAGAGTTTTTCTTCAAGAAATGAGAAATGTGCCCACTATTTGTCAATGGTTTGTGACACAGGCCTTATCAAAGGTGCGAGAGCAATTTAGTAATTGCTATTGCTATCATTACATGGATGATATCTTGTTGGCTTCTGATAGTAAACAACAGTTGTCAGATCTTGAACAATGTGCTGTAACAAATTTGAAAACTTTTGGTTTAGTTATTGCCCCAGAGAAAGTACAGAAACAGACGCCTTGGAACTATTTGGAGTTGATAATAACCAATACTCAGATTGTGCCTCAACCTGTAAAATTAGACATTGAAGTTAAAACTGTAACTGATGTACAGAAATTGGTTGGTATAATAGGTTGGATCAGGTCATACTTAGGAATAACTAATCAAATGCAACCTTCGTTTGAATTATTATCAGGGATTACTTCTACTGAGGAGAGATATTTGATTGATGCAGTAAAAAAAAGATCATGGAAGAAGTTGAACTAACTTTGACATGCAAACTTGTTAACAGGATAGATACTTTTGTTGGTGTGAAATGATTTATTTTAAAAGATCATGAAATACCATGTGGAATGTTGTGTCACTGGAATGATGTTTGGGAAGATAAATTGTATATTTTTGAATGGATATTTTTATCTTTCAGATCCCAAAAAACAGCTTCAGGACTTTATGAGCTTTTTTCAGATATCATTATCAAAGGCCTTGGATGTTGACATAAAATCTTTGGCCATGATCCTATAACTATTGTGATACTTGAATATCAATAGTATTTTGAATGTTGTTTTCAAAAGAATCATGAATTGCAATCTGCTCTATCTTATTTTAAAGGCCAGATAACTTATTATTTACCTTCGCATCCTATTTTGACTTTGTCTAGGGACATTCCTTTTCAGTGGAAACAAATTTGTTCTCCTGTTCCAGGGGAACGTACAACAGTTTCTACAGATGGATCAGGGAAAACTGGAAAAACAGCTGTAGCCTGGGAAAAAGATGATCATTGGGAATATAAAGTGATGATTCAATAAGCGTGTCCTCAGCCGGTTGAACTTTGTGCTGTACTTTTGGATTTTACTTTATTTCCTAATCCTGTAAATATAGTTACTGATTCTCTTTATGTTGCTAATTTAGTTAAACATTTAGATCAAGCGGTGTTATATAATGTAAAGGAGAAACCATTATTTGTCATGTTGCTGAAATTATGGACTGTTATTCATAATCGAAAGCATTCCTATTTTAGTATGTATACTCGTATTCATTCATTGCTACCTGGATTTTTTGTTGAAGGTAATGCCTATGTGGATTCACTTGTGGCTGCGACTGCAGTCAAAACTGTACCCAGTGTGCTTCAGCAATCTGTTTTGTCTCATTAATTCTTTCATCAAGGTGCTCAGGCGTTTCAACAACAATTTAAGTTACCACACAGTGAAGCAAAATCAATTATTTCTTCTTGCCCTGATTGTCACGTGACTCATATTTCATAATATTATAGTACCAACCCTAGAGGTTTAATCCCTTCACAAGAATGGCAAACTGATGTTGCAAAAATGCCTGAATTTGGCCGTTTAAAGTATGTTCATGTTACAACTGATACCTTCTCTCATGCCATGGTTGCATCAGCATTTGCAGGTGAAACAGCTGGGGATGTGATTTGTCATTTTTGCCATGCTTTTTCTATTTTAGGTGTTCCATCACATATAAAGACAGATAATGGCCCGGCATATGTTTCACAAAAACTGCAGACGTTTTTCCGTGCCTGGGGTGTTGACCATTCTACTGGTATTCCCCATACCCCAACAGGTCAAGCAATTATTGAGTGCGCTCATGGTGTTTTGAAGCATCAGGTTCAAAAACAAAAAGGGGGAATGCAATGGGAACCACCTCAAATGAGATTAGACAAATCTGTTTATGTGTTAAACTTTTTATGTCCTTTACCTGATTCACAATTGTCTCCTATATTCAATTATTTTTCTTCTTTGAATTCTAAATAGTCAAATGTTTGTAAAAATATTAAGGTATGGGTTAAAGATTTGATTACTGGAAGGTGGACTGGCTCAGCAGAATTAATAACGTGAAGGAAGGGACATGTGTGTTCTGACAGAGAATGGCCCTCGTTGGGTTTTTGCTTGTTGTGCTAAGTCTTATCTGGAGTATATAGGAAGGAACAGGATGGGTGGTTCCACAGCTGAAGTAGAATGAATGGGTGACACTGGCCATGAAGTGGATTGAAGAATGGACCTTCAAAGAATATGTTTTGAAGATGCTTTAAGACTCTGTATTGCTTTACAAAGAAAGCCATAACCAAACCACTGTTACCTATTTAGACGTTGCTGTTCAAGGTTTTTCTGTCATCTTGGACTTCTTATATTCTGGTAACCTTGTGCTTACAAGCCAAAATGCATAATTCAGGGCAAAGCAAATGGGGATATTGATTCGCGCTGAAAACCCAAATTTAAATTGGTGGATGTTACCTTTACTTTAGTTCTTTGCATTCCTCTACAGAGAGGTTGGTAGTGCTGAGTAATGTGTCTTGTACTATCGGTGATATTTTTGCCCGATGTACGGGAGGAATGATGAGGAGGGCTCTAGCAGTCCCTATGGACATGAGCAAAGCTCCATGGAGAATTTGAGTGAGAGAATGAGACAGCATTTTTACTTCCTGACTTCTTGACCCCCCCGCCTTAGAGCATATCCCTGTAACCCTGTAGGTTAGGACTTTAACCCTTACCATTGGTTCAAACTGAATCCTTCTAAATCCTATAAAAGGGGCATATTTTAGCCCACTCTTTAGAACGAGTGCTGACTGGGACCCCTTCACATACCTCTTCAATAAAGACATCTTCACGGAACACTCCTGTCATCATTCTCCTCTCTCTCGTCTGCTGATACCTCTAGCCCTGGGCTGACAACTGCCTTAGCAAGCAAGCTGAAATCCTGAGCTGCAATCACTGTAAGAGCTGATAACTATCCACACTTGCTGGCAGGCAGCCCTGTGGCCACAGCCTGAGCTATGCCGGGATTTCAGGCTCCTTGTTCCCCTGGGGATAAGGCTCCCGATATTAATAAAGGCCATACCAGAGGCATATTAATAGAGGACTCCATGGATATCAGAAGGCTAATGAATTACTTTATTAAACTATATTATTCTATATTATATGACACTATATTACATTACATCTAAACTGAATCTGCCAAGCACTCAACTGCACTCCACTGCACAACAGCTCATGACTATCAGCTGACAGTCCTGACATCACACACACATGGATTCAATTGGTCAGTGAATCAAAACACTCACACCAGAACACAATTACCAATTCCCTTCAGGTAAACAATCTGCCACAATGCATTCCACTGGTGAACAACACAGGGAATTTAAATTGGTGGATGCTACCTTTACTTTTGTTCTTTGTATTTTTCTATGGAGAGGTTGGTAGCGCTGAGTAATGTGTCTTGTACCATTTCCCTTTGCATGGCATCGATGTTCTCAAAATAGGGGAATTTAATGTACCTAGGGGAGAAGTGTTGCCTTTGCATAAGGGTGTTGAATTAGTAGTTAAGGTTCCACACTTTGAACAACTAGGCTAGTTGCCCATTATGATAGCAGCAGCCAGTTGTAAAGTTAAGTGGATGCTACTTTGTTCTAATTGGTGACTGGACAGATGACTTGGACTTTTAGCAACAAAAATGTAACTATGTGTAGGGGAAAATTTATTTAACTAAAACTGAAGGTATCATTCTGCCATAAATGTTTCATTTAGGGACTACGAGGTCTATAATAGTATCTGAAGATCCATTTTCTATGTGCCTTGTTGGTGTATTCTTTACTGTTGGTGTATGGTTATGGATGTTAGGGTTTTGAGGGCATGTGTTATATGGGTTTGTCGGATCACAATGGGTCAGTTCACGGGAACATTTTAGAGTTGAAGGAGGGAGTTGGTTATCTGCAGGTGAATGAAGGATGGGAATGGTTGAGTGGTTTCCTTGTAAGATGGGATATTGCTGAATGACTTGGGGTATTGTTGGAAGGTGGACTCTTAATTTCACTGGTGGTCGTAATCGTTGCTTTGTAACTCCCCCATCTGCTCAGATTTTTGCAAAGGGCCCTGCAAAAATCCTTAGCAGTTGTGTTTGTGACTTAAATACAAAAAGGGGGAATTGTGGGAGGGGCTCACAGCTGGACTGTGAGTCAGAAAGAGTTAGTTAAAGAGAGAAGCTCATAAGAGTCTCCTTTGCCCCTGAAAGGAGCTCTACAAAGGCCATTGGCATGGAAATGGAGGAGAAGAAGAGATAAATGAGGAGCCTGCAGTTAGACTGTGGCAGAAAGTGGTGGAGAGCACCTTGCTCCAATGAAGACTATGTTGATTTGTTGTGGCCAATGAATAGGCATAAACTTTGTGAGGAGGTATAAAAAATAGCATGCTGCAAAAATAAAGAGAGAAGCCTTCTCAAATTCATGGTGTTCTTCTGTTTGTTACGACCATCTCAACAACAACATAAACCTATCAACTGTATTCATGCACAGGGACCGGGTCTATGAAAAGCGTGAGTGGCAGTATGAAAGGTCAAGGTGGCGGGTGGAATGGACACTTCGAGGAGTTATGGGAGAGGTCATCAAAGTAGCATGTTGAATGATCAATGGGACTACCCATGAGAAAGCAAGAGATATTTATGTTTCATCTGCTCCGTCAGACAGAGTATGTAATAATCATCCCAACAAATTGAAATGCTGGCATAATTTTACACTAACACAAACTGTTACAGTAGTGTGCATTTGGGACCAGACTACTATGGGATTCTCATTCAAATTTATAATAGATGCCATGTGTCCTGGGTTGACTATATGATGTTTTTATCCCCAATCGTCTGTTCTGTTTATGCTGAATAATAAGTTTTGCACCTTTAAGACTTGTTCTAGAGAGTGAAAGGGGGAGAGAAGAAGCATGCAGTTTGTTTTCAGACACTGCACTCACTCCTCCACAATCCTGCTCCTGGACTGTGTTGTCTGCAGATGGACAGACAGCGGGACAGAGCTCTCCTTTGCTTTTAGTTAGTTTTAGCTTGCTGAGGCAAAGAAGTTCCCTGGACTGTGCTTTTTCCCCTTTCTTTGGCCCTGTTCACACCTGCTCTGGACTGAACACCCAGGGGAGCACCGGCAGCTCCACCTGTGGCCCACCAGGCCGGGCCTGGCCTGCGGCATTTCCAGCACTGAGGGACTGAGCAGAGACTGAGTGAGCTGGGCTGCAACCCGGGGAGGGGACTTTCTCAGTTTGTCATCTCTTTTGGAGCAGCAAGGGGTTTTATTGATTAATATTGTTTAGGTTTTATTATTTAATAAACAGGTTCTTTCCACTTTTCTCCAAGGAGCTATTTTATTTTTCCTGAACCGGCTGGGGGAGGGGCCAAATGAATCTGCTTTCCTAGCGGAGACTCTCTGGGGGTTCTCTCCAAAATCTGCCCTGAACCAGGACATGAGGTCGGTCTGTAGGCTCAGGGCTGATCCAGTCTCATCTCACTGATGCACTTTGGTGTTTTCATGTCCCAGCTCCAGTGGGTCCAAAGGCTGGGCCAGGTTTAGTGGGGTTTATTCAGTTCTCCTGTGGAAGTGCTGTGAACTTTCTAACTGGGGCAGTGGCTGACACTGGAAAGATTCCTATTTCCTCCGAGTTCAGTCCTTGATTGGCCATTATCTATAAAAATCCAAGATGGGCCAATCCAGACGGACCTGTTGCATTCCACAGCAGCAGATAACCTATTGTTTACATCTGTTTCTGAGGCCACAGCTTCTCAGAAGGAAAAATCCTAAAGAAAAGATTTTTCATAAAGAGATATCTGCGACAGTATGTAATAAGAAATGTTGGACAGCAACAATTGCTGTTTAACCCAGAAAGGTCCCTTAAGTTTGTTGAACTCTTGATGCAGATCAACATTTCAAAGATTCAACCAGCTTGTTCTCCTTTTCTAAACATATCTTTTGAAGGTTAGACAACATGGTTGCAGAAGCAAGCTCATCTTAATGGCAGGATACAAAGGGATTTGACTGGAATAACAGGAACAGGACTAGGGGTTTTGAATGTAATTGATTCAGAAATATTAATGAACAAACTGGCCACTGTAACTAATGATTTGGCAAAAATAAGGCAGCCTTTGCAGTCATCTTCATTGGCACTAGGGGCTGACCAAAGGCAAATTTTGAAAGTCCTACCAAATTTAGAAGCAGCTGGAGACCAAGACCACAAATTAATAGTAAAGGCACTTAATATGGCTTAAGATAATGTGCCTTTATCTTTTAGTTGTATACAAGCACAGCTGTCGATGCAGTCAACAGTCGCTTTAGTTATAAGAGAAGGAAGCGAAGGCGTTTTCCCAACTGAAATTTGAAAGGCTGTTCGGGACAATGCCACGAGTCTAGAAAGAAGACTGCAGTCTTGGGGGACCATGGTAAATTTTACTTATGACCCCATTACTAACATGGCCTTTATACTTACTATATGAAGATTGCATTAGGATTAAATCGTGAAAAGGCAGTACTTTACCCCTCTGAACATTGAGTATGGGCCAGAATGGTAGAGAAGAAATGGCAAACTGTAAATGTAGAATCCTGTGTTACTCGAGAACAGCAGGGATTCATTTGTAAAAGTAATAGTATTGATGCCCAAGACATATGTTTAGATACTGAACAGGGTGTATGCCACTTTGACATCCACCTAGACACCATTCAGAAAACAGTGCTTATATACATTGGTCAGGGCTGTGTGAGAACTGCCTGTGCCTCAGTGAAAATAGACAATGAAAAGAGATAAACCACTCTAACTTTTGCATTTGAAATTTTGTTAACATTGTAGGGTATGATTTTACATATTCAGTAACAGTTGTCTCCCACCAACTGATACAGGCCAAAGCAAGAAGCAAATCATTATTGGTAGGATGTACTTTTTGGATGGTCACTGTTGAAGATTGCATGCAAGA
>NW_005054773.1:91955-94341 GCF_000277835.1 Geospiza fortis | reverse complement strand
ATACATAAACATTTAACCAACACTAAACCTGCTACATTAATTAATACATTAGCCAAAAAACAATCTCAAATTAAAAACCCAAAACCACTACACCGTGGTAATTAAAACATGCAATGGCAGTGACATTCAGCAAGCAGTGGTACATAGGCATTCCAACATTACAGGCTGTCCTCAACCAAAATCATATCCCCATGAGGTACGCGTGTTTCCCCATCCCTCTGCATTACCCACCAAGTGCAACACGGTCCCTGAGCAAAGACAACCCCATAGGTGGATTTGTCTTTGAGCAAGGCAGAATTAATCCAAACAGTTTTTCCTAACATATCTCTCATGTGCACCACAGGGACTTTATCTACATCTGCTGTACACAGGGGTTTGGACTGGGCATGGCCAGCTTCATTAGTGGAACCTCTTGTGTAAACTAACCATGTATCCTTTAATAAATGCAGATCCCAATGTTTGAAGGTCTCACGCCCCATTGCCTTCAGTGTTGTTTTTAATAGTCTGTTGCATAGCTTAACTTTCCCAGCAGGTGGTGCACGGTAAGGAATGTGGTAAACCCACTCAATACCATGTTCCCTAGCCCAGATGTCTATGAGGCTATTCTTTAAATGAGTCCTGTTGTCTGACTCAATTCTCTCAGGTGTATCATGCTTCCACAGGACTTACTTTTCAAGGTCCAGTGTTGACGGTGGTCACAAGGGTGTTTGGGTGAAGGAAGAGACATAGATCTTTGACTCCATTACAGAAGGCTTGATTTATTATGTTATGATATATACATCTATTATAACTATACTAAAAAGAAAAAGAAAGGAGAGTTTCCAGAAGCTGCTAAGCTAAGCTACGAAAAGTAAAGAATGATAACACACAAGCCGGCCTTGACAGACTCCGCAAGCCAGCTCTGCTGTGACTGGTCACTGAACCAAAACTTCCACAGGAGACCAATCACAGACCCACCTGTTGCATTCCACAGCAGCAGACAATCTATTGTTTACATCTTGTTTCTGGGGCCTCAGCTTCCCAGAAGGAAAAAATCCTAAAGAAAGGATTTTAGTGAAAAGGATGTCTACGACAGTCCAGGATGGTGTTCTGGGCAGTAGTATGAGGCACAGGTTGTCTCCAACCATCCAGTGGTTGCTTCTACCATTCTGAGCACATAATACTTTCCTTGGCAGGTTTGCAGCAGTGTAATGGAATCAATCTGTCAGGCCTCCCCGTACTTGCATTTGGACGACCATCCTCTCTGTACCACAAGGGCTTTACCGACTTGGCCTGCTTAATCACAGCACACGTCTCACAATCATGGATAACTTGGGAGATAGCACCTATGGTTAAATCCACCCCTCGGTCTTGTGCCTACTTATAGGTGACATCTCTGCCCTGATGACCTGAGGCATCAGAGGTCCATCAAGTCAGAAACAACTCTCCCTTGTGTTGCTGTATTGGGTTGGACCAAAGTTAAGTTCACAGCCCTTACAGTGCTGAGCTTTGCATTGGTAGCTGGATGGATGTTGATAACAGACAAGTGTTTTGGCTACTGCTGAGCAGCACTGTCCCTCTGACATTCCTTCTCCCACCAAAGGGGATGGGAGTGGGCAAAGTCCTGGGAGGGGACACAACCAGGCCAGCTGATCCAAATTAGCCAAAGGAATATTCCATACCATAGGACATCAGCTCAGATATAAAAGCTAAGGGAGAAAGGAGGAAGGGGGGGCATTAGTGAGTTTTCAGTGTTTGACTTCTGGTGGAACCGTTATGCATGCTGAAGCCCTGCTTCACAGGGAGTGTCCGAACATTGCTGCTGATGGTGTGTCCTGGGTTGACTATATGATGCTTTTATCCCCAAATCGTCTCATTGGTTTATGCTGAATAATAATAAGTTTTGCACCTTTAAGACTTGTTGCAGAGAGTGAGAGGGGGGAGAGAAGAATCGCACAGTTCTTTTTTTTTTCTTCGCTCAGACATTGCACGTACTCCCCCGCATTCCTCCTCCAGGACTGTGTTGTCTGCGGACAGACAGACGGCAGGACAGAGAGCTCTCCTTTTGCTTTTGGTTAGTTTTAGCTGGCTGAGGCAAAGAAGAGTCCCTGGACTGTGGTTTTTCTTTTCCTTTTCTTTGGACCTCTTGGAACCTGCTCTGGACTGAACCCCCAGGGGAGCATCAGCAGCTCGCACCTGTGGCCGCCGGGCCGGGCCTGGCCTGCGACAATTCCAGCACCAGAAGGACTGATAAGAGACTGAGTGAGCTGAGCTGCAACCGGGGGGGGTTTTCTCAAGTGGTCATCTCTTTTAGAGCGGCAAGGGGTTTTATTGTTTTAATATTGTTAGGTTCTATTGTTTAATAAACAGCTTTTTTCCACTTTTCTTCAAAGAAGTATTTTCTCCC
>NW_005054773.1:89262-91522 GCF_000277835.1 Geospiza fortis | reverse complement strand
AACCACCACAGCAAACAATGCATGCCGAGAAGGGCATGGATCTAATTACCATGCGAGGCAAGGACAGGCGGGGCCAGGGCTTGAATATGCATGGAAAGGTTGTGTAATGGAATGCATATAGAACATCTTTGTGAATAAAGATGTGGGTCAGACCAAGGCTCGGGGCACAAGTTTTCACAAGAGCTAACTCGCTTGTGCCGGGCGCTGACAATACATACCCACTTCACAACTACATCAGGTTGTGGAGTCTATTTGTTCCGCTAATCACTTCAATGGGAAGTAGAGACTGACTTTTTTTCTCTTTAGCTGTTGTGCGTGCAGATCTCTGCTTATTTCTTTCTTTTACTGTAATAAAACTGCCTTATCTCACCCTGCTGGTTGTTCTCCACCTTACTCTATCCCCTGTCCCAGTGGGAAAGGAAGTGATAGAGTGACTGAGTGGGAACCTGGCACCCAGCCAGGGTCAACCCACTACAAGCATTTTGGTGCCCAGTGTGTGGCCGAAACCCACGACCCTGAGATTAAGAGTCTCATTCTCTATTGACTGAGCTAGCCAGGCTAGCCTAGGGGTAGAATGCATTGCTTTTGCACAGCCTGGTTTTCAGTAGCAGGGGGGGCCACAGAGGTGGCTCCTATGAGAAGCTGCTGGAAGCTTCCACCATGTCCAGCAGAGCCAACTGACCAAAACTCCCACACCCTGTCTCCTTGTGCTGTTGGTGGGAAGGAGAGAAGGGCTGGGGGGAAAAAAAAGGTGTTCTAAAGGCTTATTTTACTTCTCATTATCCTCCTCTGATTCTGTTAGTAATAAATTCACTTTGCAACTGAAGTGGGGCCTGCTTTGCCCTTGAAGTATTTTCTTGTGGTCCTTAACTCATGATGCCTTCATTAATTTTTTTTCTCTCCTCTGCTCAGCTGTGGCAGGGGATGGTGAGTGAGCGACTCTTGTGGGTGCCTGGCATTGGGCAAGTGTCAAACCATGACAGTTGCCAATCCAAATCTATCTGTGACACCTCGATTTTTGCAGCCTGATCCACCTGTTCGTTGTTTCAGTGCTCCTCATTAGCCTGATTTGGTGACATGGGCATCTGTGGAGACCCTGAGAGGCATTCCCTGGGTAGGGAGATACAAGAAACTTCCCTCAAAAGCTGTTAAGACCCCCTTGGCTCCTTCCCTTGTTCCTATGTCCCTCAGCCACTCCGTCCCTATTCCCCCATTGGCACTCATCTTTGTACTGCCCCGATACCACTGTTCAGCCCCTATCTCTGGGGACACAGAAACCTGGACTCTCCCCATGAGTGTGCCCTTGGACCCTGAACATCTTACCACACGGCTGAATTAAACATCTATGGATACCATGCAAAGGCCCTTTTTGCTTCCTTACCCTGGACTTGATTAGCAGCAATTCCGGCTGCAACAGGCATCCACATGAAGGACTTTCACAGGTAGCTTCTCTATCCAAGTGGCAATGCCTTGCCATTCTTCAGCAGCCCAGACTGGTCTTCCTCTACACTGCCAATTGGCCTTTTCCATCTTTCCAGCCACCCTCCCCTCAGTGTTGGTTACCATCCACGAGTCAGTGTAGAGGTAGAGTGTTGGCCACTTCACTCACTCAGCAATGTCAAAAGCCAGCTGGACAGCTTTCAACTCTGCAATTTGACTGGTTCTACCTTGTCCTTCAGTAGCTTCTGCAACTCGCCATGTAGGGCTTCATACAGCTGCTTTCCATTTCCTACTGCTCCCTACAATGCGGCAGCATCTGTCAGTGAAGAGGGCGTACCATCTTTCACTCTTTGGTGGCTGGTTATATGGGAGGGCCTCCTCAGCACATGTCACCTGGTCTTCTCCCTCTTCTGATGATAATCCAAAACTCTCACCCTCTAGCCAGTTTGTGATGACTTCCAAGATCCCAGGGCGATTAGGATTTTCTATCTGGGCTTGCTGCGTGATTAGGGCAATCCATTTATTCCAGGTCACATCTGTGGCATGATTTGTTGCAGGAACCTTTCCTTTGAACATCCACCCTAGCATTAGTAGTTGGGGTGCCAGAAGGAGCTGTGCTTCAGTGCCCATCTCTTCTGAGGCATCCTAAACTCCTTCATAGGCTGCCAGGATGTCGTGGGTTTACAGGAAATAGGTTTTTTGGGAATGGAGTGGCCAGAGGCCAATAGGTGTTCAGATTCTAAAATTGACACCAGGCTTGGCCACTGAGGGTGGATGCGCCTCTGAGAACACAGGGGTTAGAAGCAGAGCACTCCCTTGG
>NW_005054773.1:87988-88718 GCF_000277835.1 Geospiza fortis | reverse complement strand
GGGGGGGACAAGAGGTCCCGAAAGTGAGAGACTGTGCTTTTTTGGAACTGGGTAATGCACCCTTAAAAAGGACAACCCTCGAAGCAGCTCTGGTCTATGCACAGTGGTGAGAGCGCTGGGCATGGAAGGAAGAGGTCACCATGGCCCTCCAAGAAGGACTCCTCTCCTCTTGACGGACTGAAATTGAGTATTTACAGGGTGATGGATGGAGAGTTGAAATTTGGAAGATGTATTGGAAATGTGGTGGGGGGAGGAAGAAATGATTTTGTGGAGTTTTCATTTTCCAGATATGTGTGTGTGGTTTTTTCCTTTTGTAGTTTAGTTAATAAACCTTTTTTTCCTAAGCTAGAGGCCTGCTTTGCTTATTTCCTGGTCACATCTCACAGCAAACACCAGGGAAGTATATTTTCATGGGGCACTGGCATTGTGCCAGTGTCAAACCATGACACAGGATCTCCTCCGTCGAGGTGTCGTTGACATCAGACCCTCTATAGCTTCAGCTCCAGAATCTTAGTGGTCAGCCGCGAGTCTCACCATGCACCTTCTGCCAAAGGCTCCAGGAAAGACCAAAATTCCTGACTGTACACTGGAATGTGCATTCTCCAGAAACCTATGGTGCCTAGGAAAGCTTGTGTTTCCTTCTTGCTGGTCAGTGGAGACATCACTGTTGTCTTGTTGATGACCTTGGTAGGTATCTGATGACGTCCATCTTGCCTCTTCACTCCCAGGA
>NW_005054773.1:86266-87971 GCF_000277835.1 Geospiza fortis | reverse complement strand
ACACCTGAGGCAGATGTCTCAACAACCCCTCTGGAAATCTCAGCCCTAATTCTAAACGTGCTGCAGACTGTAGAGGAGACCTAACAAACCTAACAGATGCAACAAGAAAAAAGTGATATCTTTAACATCCAGAGGAAACTGAACATTCTCAAAAGGTGACGTGACAGATCTGAAGGGGAAGAAGGAGGTAAAAGGCTGGGAAAAATCATCCCCTACTCTCCCCAAACAGACTTGGTATAATTAATAATAAACACCCAAAAAAGGCTACCAAGACCATGATGGAGAAACAGCAGAGAATACACATCCCAAATAATTCTTGAAACACAGACCTCACTTGGCATAAGCACCCTAGCATAGGTATAAGTTAGCAAAATAATTAGGGTATAAAAAGAATTAAGATATAAGTTAGAATTGTGTGACTGTTGCGCATAACTCTAACCACTTCTGCAAACAGGGAGCTATCCCTAATAGACTAAGGAGATAAGAAGGGAAGGGCTTGAATGTAACTGCTGCCGCTTCTGCAAAACCGTCTATCCCTGGTGGGTTAAGGATACAGGAAGGAAGAGGCTTAAATGCAACTGTGGTGTCTAAGTTCTGTAAGCAAGGGTCCAGCCCTGGTGGGCCAAGAAGATAAGAAGGCAACTGACACAAAAGACTAGAAAAATAGGTTATGCTGTAATAGATAGGAAACAGAAGGACATAATCAATAAAGCACAGCTATAAACAAGAATGTAAGTTTTGTAATAGTAAAGTTAGGTCTGTACTGGATGCCGTGTTTGTAACCCCGAGATAAAGAATCCACAAGTTATGTAAGACCCCAACCCTTAAAATGTGAAAGAGGTTTTACAGCGACTTCTGTGAGCCAGAGAGAAGTTTGATAAGAGGATCCATGTTTACCCCTGAAAGAATTTTCTACCAAGGTCGTTGACATAGAAACCAAGAAAGAAAGAAGGATAAATAAGAGAAACCTGCAACTGTCTATTCCAATATGCACTTTGTTTGTCTTTCCTGACCAATGAGTAAAGTGTAAACTTATGAGTTTTGTAAGAATGTATAAAAAGCATGCATGCTATAATAAGAACAGGCTTGAAGCCTTCTGAAAATGGAGTGTTGTTTTGTATTGTGACAGTCTCAACTACGACATCAAAATGCAACTTTTAGAAAAGCAAACAAACAAGGGCAGATGCCAGAATTTTAGAAGTATAAAAGTCTGTGTAAAATGAACCACAGCCAGACATATACATGGAAGTGTTAACCCCTACATGTTCTGTAGCATGAATAAAAGTGTGTTTTGCTTTACTTTACAGTACCTGCTGTGGAGTAGATTCCATTGAACCACTCTCATTGCCCCTGATGTTATCTTTTCATAAATCATTAGCACAGGGTATATCAATATGACAATCCTGATTCATGTCCCTGATGTGAAAAAGATACGTACCAGAGCCAGAGTTGCCAATACATATGGATAAGTACACATGCTGTTGCAGTTTTGAAACAAATTTAGGAGAAACTCTGGAATGAGGCATCTCCTCTAAAAGGGTTCCAACAATCCCTTTCCACCAATAGGAAATTAATACTAATGGGTGAAACTGAAAAAGATCCCAACAGTTTATTAACAAACAGAATGCCCACAAGGCAAAGGGGAAAAAAGTAAGTAAATAAATGCTAGTTATTAAACTGTCAGACATTACATCCTCCACCACCC
>NW_005054773.1:84999-86232 GCF_000277835.1 Geospiza fortis | reverse complement strand
ACTCACAACAGGTGCAACAAGATGGCACTAGCTTCTCTCTCAGTGAAAAAAAACCCAAACAAACAGGAGCTTCATGCAGCACTTTGAGCAGTAGATGAAAATCTGGTGACTCTGGCATCGACATCCTCTCCACAATAGACGAAGCAGATAGGCTGGAGCTTCTTGGTGTGCTTTGCCTCCCTGGCTCGGCTTCCCGAGCTTTGGGACTGGAATGGAGTGGCCCCTCTCCCGCCAGTTCCATTTCTCTGGTCTCGGACTAACAAGCTGTCCAGTTCACCTCAAAAGGTAGCTGAAGGATTGCTGCTGCAGCTTCACCAAGGCCAGAAAAAGGAAAAACTTCTTACCTGGGCCAACAAAACCAAGCTAACCAAGCAAAACCAAACTGCACCGCACCCCAGATACCTGGGAAGTGAGGCTTTGAAAAAACCTGACAAAGAGCCCTAAGTTTCCCCCTCCCGTGGGCACACCTTAAAGATACAATAACCACTTTTCAGCATAAAGTGGAGGATCATGGAATAGACTATCATCACAAATCACTCCAAGACATTCCCCTCCTTGTTTCACCAAATATTGAGAACTCTATTATTTCATGGTCACCTTACCCCAGATGCTCTCTGACTACTACATCTGGCACCAGCCCTTCTCTGTTTGTAAACAGCAGATCTAGTCGACCCCCACCCCTGGTAGGTTGTCTCACCAGCTGTGACAAGAAGGTCTCTTCCATACACTCTAAGAATCTCCCAGATCACCTCTTTTCTGCTGTGTTGAGTTCCCAGCAGACATCTAGCAGGTTAAAGTCTCCTACAAGAATAAGGGCTGGTGATCATGAAACATCCTCCCGTTGCTTATAGAATAATTTATCCAACTCTTCATCCTGGTTGGGTGGTCTATAACAGACTCCCACCAGGATGTCAGCCTTGTTGGCCTTCCCCCTGATTCCTACCTGTGAAAAACGCCAATCACTTGTTTTCAAAATTTTAAAAGTTTAATAGTAATAAAAAAATGGTTATAAAAATAGTAATACAATCAGAGTAATAATAATTTGGACAATCAGGATTTAAGACAATATGAGACAATAAAGACAAAGAGTTACGGACGTCCGGGTACCTTTTTCCAGGCAGCACGGGCCCAGGAAGAAGGACACACCTCTAACAAAAGGAGTAATCTTTAAGAGCAATAGCCTGTTGCATATTCATACACTTCATACATGATGCATAAATTCTTATTCAAACA
>NW_005054773.1:80650-84870 GCF_000277835.1 Geospiza fortis | reverse complement strand
GCAATAAATTCTTCTCTTCTGAAAGATTTAGGTGTCCTGTGGCTGTTATCTCGCTGCGAGTCCTCTCTTTTAAACAAAGCATCTTATATAGCATAGTTTCTATTTTAGCAATTTTTTATAACCTAAAACTATACAGTACTTAAGAGAATTAATACAGCATTACTTGCTAACACGACACATATAATATTCATTTTAATATTTGCGAAAAGCCAATCATAAAATACATGCATTTCTCACACTACCCATAGGCACTCAATCATATCATCATTAATCTCAAGTTCTGTAGCATCAAGAGACTCCCTAATACACAGAACCACCCCTCCACCTCTCCTACCTCATCTGTCTCTTCTGAAGAGTATGTAGCCATCCATTGCAGCACTCCAGTCATGCGAGTCATCCCACCATGTTTCTGTGATGGCGACTATGTCATAACTTTCCTTCTGTACAATGACTTACAGGTCCTCTTGTTTGTTACCCATTCTGTGTGCATTAGTGTACATGCACTTCAGTTGAGCTGCTGATTTCACCCCTGACTCTGGCTTACCACCCTTGGTCTCATCTCTGGAGAGCCTGGTTTTATCCCCTCCCCCCTTCAAACCTAGTTTAAAGCTCTCTCAATCAGCCTCACGGGCTAGAATCCTGTTACCCTTGTTAGATAGATGGAGCCCATCTGACTCAAGCATGTCTGGTGCTGTAAAAATTTCCCCATGATCAAAAATCCCAAAATTCCCCTGATGGCACCAGCCCTTAAGCTGATAATTGATAACAACATGGATTTTCCTGTTCCTTTCATCATTCATCCCTGCTACTGAAGGAACTGAGCAGAACACCACCTGCACTCCTGTCCCATCAACCAATCTACACAGAGCCTTGAAGTCCTTTTTAATTACCCTGGTACCCTTCTTGTCGTCCTCGTCACTGCCAACCTGGACAACCAGCAGTGGGTAATAATCAGAGTGCTGAATTAGTTCAGGGAGTCTCTTGGTAATATCCCATACCCAGGCCCCAGGGACGTAGTAGACTTCCCTGTAGAATGGGTCTGGTCGACATACAAGGCCCTCAGTTCCCCTCAGAAAGGAGTTACCTACTACAACTACCCTTCTTTTTTTTCTTAATACTTGAGGCTATGATCCATCTGACAGACAAAATGCAACTGGCAGATTGTCCGGACCGATTCTTTTCTTATGTATCATCTGCCAGACTTTCTGGATTCAGGGCCTCGTATCTATTCTGTAAGGGCACCCGGGAAGGTGATGGCAGTAGGAGGGGATTCTTTGACCTCCCTGAGCAGGGACCTGTTTCCATTCCCCCCCATCTACTAGGTCTCCTCTTTCTGCCTGATGGTAAGAGGAGCAGGGCTCCTCTGACTCCTGCTGAGCTTCTCACAGGGTTGGAAGGTGTGAGAAATGCATATTATATGGCTCTACGCAGATATTTACCAAATGGATTTTGATGTAGGGATTAGTAGTGCTGTATTAACATTTTAATAGTGGATGTAGTCTTGTAATTAGAAGGTAATTTTTTTGTCACAGATAAGAACTGTTTTAGTGTAGTTTGTTTTTCTTTTCTCTCCCTCTAAGAAAGGAAGGAGACACTCTTATCGAATAAACAACCACCAGACACCTAAATCTTTCAGAGAAAAGTATTTATTGCTTTCCTAACAAGAAGAGATGGGCTCAGTCCAGCCTCTTTGGCGCTGTGGGGATTAGGTGAAAAAGTTGACACTGACCAGACAGAATCCTGTGTTTGAATGGAATTTATGCATCATGTATGAAGTGTATGAATATGCAACAGATTATTGCTCTTAAGGATTACTCCTTTTGTTAGAGGGTGTCCTTTTTCCCGGGCCCGTGCTGCCTGGAAAGAGGTACCCGGACGTCCGTAACTCTTTGTCTTTATTGTCTCATATTGTCTTAAATCCTGATTGTCCAAATTATTATTACTCTGATTGTATTACTATTTTTATAACCATTTTTTTATTACTATTAAACTTTTAAAATTTTGAAAACAAGTGATTGGCGTTTTTCACAAAGGGTTTAACTTCACCAGTCTCTTTCACTTTCTCTAATACTCCTTAACCTTTCCACTTCTTCCTTAAGGTCTGCCACCAGACAGAGCAGATCATTCACCTGTTCACTCTGCATGCAGGTATCTTTTGCTCTGTCCTCTGATACTAACACCAGGCTCAGACACTTCCTGCAGCCAGTGACCTGGACAGCTGTGTCTTTGGGGGGTTCTGTTTGTGTACTCTTGCTGGCAGCAGCACCAATGGCTTTTGATGGTTTGTAAACCATTGCTGGATTTAGTCAAATTGAGGAAAAAAGAAAAACAAAAAATTAAAAAACAGACAAAACACCACACACACCTAACATACAGCCTTCCACCACAAGCTGGGAGGCTGTCTGCGCCCTTCCTGTGTGAACTACCTCGTGAACTGCAGTGCCACACGCTTGTTTGCCTTATCCCGTTGGCCGTACTCCCCAGAGCCGTTTAAATCACCTGCAAATGGCCCTGTGATCACTCCTTGCTCACCTGAATGGCTGGCAAGTAATTTGTTATACCCAAAGTCAAGCACAGTCACAAAAGAAAACTGTTTAAGGACGGTGACCAACTCTGAAGCACTACAGCACAGAACACTTTCCAATACAGGACTTTGAAGCACTAAGATCTTCAGCCCACTTCCATAAGCAATAAGTAGGAAGTGAAGAGATTTTGGGGCAGATTAGTCATCTGTGCATAAAAGTAGAAAACCTGGAGGTAGTTTGGATTCACATGCCACCCAAAAAAGACTGCTGAATAAAGAGGATATATACCTGTGTTCACAATTGTTTTGTATATACAAGAAACTGGAAGCACACAGACAGTAATTGTTATATTTAGTTCCAACAAATCATACATATTTGCACTATTTTCTAGATAGTGTTGAAATTCAGCAGTTTCTCCAAACAGAGAAAATATGAGTAAAATTCTTTTCAGTTCAGGATATTCAAAAAGAAATGTCTATTTCCTTTTAAATTAGCAGAAGTATCTCATTCTGCACATATACACAATGAAAAAACCCACACCAAATCTCATAATTGAAGTTGCGCATATGTGTAAATATAACTGGAGTTTGGGGAAACTGAAATATATTAGCCCATGAAAAAAGGTAGAGTATTAGACACTGAACTATAAACAAACTTACTCAATATGAGGTAGCTGATATAATATAGTACAATAAGTTATTTACTTTGTAGAATGTTAAACTTCTAAAGTACTTAAAATATTTTATATTAAGGGTGCAGTTCCACTGAAATCTATCACAAAATGCAGTTCAAAGTTTTTCTTAAAACATGTATATAGACATCTATTGGTGTATTCATAATGTAAAACTTTAGAATTAAGTTGTATTTTTAAGTTGCTTATAAAAGATTAGCATTTCATATTAGCATTTGATATATTTTTCAAGCAGGTTATAAGTACAAATGGTGTGAATTGCACCTAACGGATACAGGTGAGATGTGGCATGGAGCTCAAGTTCCAATTAGCTGATGTTGGCTGTGAAAAATGTGTATTTTATGATTGGCTTTTCGCAAATATTAAAATGAATATTATATGTGTTATGTTAGAAAGTTATGTTGTAATAATTTTCTTAAGTAGTGTGTTAAATATAGTTTTAGGTTATAACATAATGTTAAAATAGAAACTATGCTATATAAGATACGTTTTTTAAGAGAGGACTCGCACCGAGATAGCAGCCACAGGACACCAAAATCTTTCAAGAGAAAAACAATTTATTGCTCTCTTATAGAGTTCTCGCCTCGCTCAGCCCTGAAGACGCTGTTAGGATTCAGAGGAAGAAGTTGACACTGACCAGACATGTGACTGTTCACAGGGGTTCTTGGATGAGGCAAGAGACGAGAATGTTGACTCCATGTTCAGAAGGCTTAATTTATTATTTTATGATATATATATAATACATTATAACTATACTAAAAAGAAATAGAAGGAAAGGTGTCGTGGTTTAAGAGGAAGTAGGTTTTCTGGGATATGCTGTGGTCAGGCCAGTAGGTGTTCAGATTTTAATATTGGCACCTGGTTTGGCCACTTGGGTATTGGATACACCTCTGAGAACACAGGGGTTAAAAAGCAGAGCTCTCGCGGGAGAGGCCCTCTTTGAGTTCCGGTCAGCAAAGAGTCCAGACCTCCCCTGCCGCCCCCTTGCGCCGGGGGGGGGGGGG
>NW_005054773.1:74260-77846 GCF_000277835.1 Geospiza fortis | reverse complement strand
CCGCAGGGGGGCCGCCCATGGGGAAAGTTGGGGCAGCCCCGCGAGCTCGGGAGGTGGGACCTCAGGCACCGCCGATGTTGCCCCCAGCTCTTAGCAAGGCGGGGTCCCGGGGCCTGGCCGGGGCAGGGCCTGCAGGGCTGCCAGGGGTGGTGCCGCCCACTCAAACCCCCTCTGAGAGCTGCGAGGGGGCAGAAAAGGTGGCTCCATCTGAGCATGCTCCGAAAATGCAGGAAAAAAAACTTCGGCTGCAGGCAAAATTTCGCCTCCCCGCTGCGATTCAGGGGGCCTGGGAAGCAGCAGATTGTCTCCCCCCAAAGGATCTTCTCCCGTGGGAACTGGGGGGAATGGCACCTGCCTCTTGCAGTCAGCAACCCAGGGAAAAACAGCTGCTCTCCGTTTCAAAACCTGGAAGATTATCTGGAACACTGGATAAATGCGGGGATACCCCAATCCACGGTTCCAAACGGCTTGGAAAAAGGAATCCATGCATTCCCACATGAACATATCAAGGGCATAAAGCACATCCATAAAAAACCCAAAGAACTTTGCCCATCGAAAAACTCATAGAAATGTCTCTCCAAGAGGAGAATTCCGTCCTCTTCACCCCATTTGTGCCAGAGGGCAATAAGTTTCTCCTCTGAGGGGGAGAAATGAACCTCTGCCTCTGTGGGAGAATTCCTCCACATTTGCAGCCATAATCTGCAAAGGCCAGCATCCTCAGGAAGGGAATAGCTAACAGTACCTTGTGACAGTGTCCAGCATGCTCTGGCCAGCCGTTTGGTGCTGCTGAGCTTTCCAAAAGGTTCTCTTTGTGGTCAGCCTTGCTGTGAACTCTGTCCAAATCAGGATCTTCAGTTCTTCAGCTCCTGGCTAGAATCCACTTCTGTGGTCACTTGTGAGGTGACCATCAATGCCACATGCTCGGGGTTTACCCAAATGTAGCAGCTCCTCTGGGGTCTCACCAAGTGATGAATTTCTTCCTCAGTCACTCAAGGGTCACCATCTGTGACAGTGTTCACAGGGGTTCTTGGATGAGGCAAGAGACGAGAATGTTGACTCCATGTTCAGAAGGCTTGATTTATTATTTTATGATATATATAATACATTATAACTATACTAAAAAGAAATAGAAGGAAAGGTTTCCTCAGAAGGCTAGCTAAGAATAGAATGGAATAGAAAGAATGATAACAAAAGCAGCTGGCTCAGACCGAGAGAGAGAGCCAGCTCTGCCGTGACTGGTCAGTGAATCAAAACATCCACACGAGACCAATCACGGATCCACCTGTTGCATTCCACAGCAGCAGATAACCACTGTTTACATTTTGTTTCTGAGGCCTCAGCTTCTCAGAAGGAAAAAATCCTAAAGAAAGGATTTTAGTGAAAAGGATGTCTGCGACACTAGATCATGAGAAGATATTGTTCTGCAAGTTGCCTTAGCAAAACTGTCTGGAGGACTTGAACGGAACAGTGAAATTACAGTCCTTTATACTGTTGCAGTTTTTAAAAACGCACAGGGTTGACAAATAAAGAATAATGCTGGGTTTTTTTCTAATTTTATTAATTCACAATAATTTTTATTTAAATCTGAAAAAATAGTCAAGTTTAATCTTTTTTCTTGGTAATAAACCATTTTTCCTTTTAATTCAGGCAAACAAATGAAAGAATATGTTCAATTATGTAGGTTTACTGAAACTTAAGCACTCGGATGAGCCTACATTAGTGTTGTAAAATGACCAGTTATTGTCGTTATGCATTACTACATCAATAGGACTCAATTCTTAAACACATATAAGCACTGTCCCTATTTGTAAAGGGAGCTTTTATAATGAGGCAATTGACTGCCTGGACTAATGGAATTTCTTTTGCCACATGTACAAGCAGCACTGAAAGTGACCGTTCAGCAGTTTCTCTGATTCCTCACCATCACTGCTCCATGTGTACACTCTTCCTACAGATCAGATCTGGGCACATTAAATGTCAATATTAAAGAATTCTAAATGGATAGATTAAGACTTATGAAAAGCAATTTACAACTCAGAAAAACTCCATCCCTCTAAAAAAATAATATACAGATGAATATATTAATTATTAATCAAGGATGACAGATGATCCCAGATCACAAATTTTCCCACAGTTTCTTTTATAGAAATTGAATCAATGCCTGTTTCTGCTCATTTAGGAATTTGGATCAATGTATCCTTTATACAGTAACAGCATAAGCACTGATTCTTTAGCTAAGGTTAGAAATGCATTTAAAGAAAAAGGAGAACATTTAATAATCTTACATTAGATGCAAAGGAGAGAGGAGGTAAATCAACTACATGTAGCAGAACTAACTGTTACAGAAAGTGTCTGAAATAAGTTTTGAAGGAAGAAAAGACTTAAGAGCACTTGACCACACCTATAGCATTAGCTATAGCATTACAGGAAAATAATTTTGGAGTGAGTATTTCTGTGTGGAAACCATCAAGAAAGACTATGGAAGTGAATGGGACAAATTAAACTATGAGGATGTGATACAGCATATAATAATAACAATGACTAAGTACTGTGATGACCAGAGCGCTTCCAGATGGCTGAAAGAACATTTTTCTTACTTCAGTGAGTAAATGGGCCTTTAATCAGAGAACAAGGGGGAACTGAAATGATTGATTGAGAGTTTGGGTTGGAAGCAGAAAGCTAGTGTTGTGGTCTCCAAATGTTTTTGTTTGCACGACTCATCAGTAAAAATCTTTTGAGTATGCACCTTCAATATATTTATATTTATTTATAAATTATATACATTTACTGCTCTACTAATATATTATGTACATTATAAAACATACACAAAAATGGAAATTAAAAAGGGATCATATAAGGATGAAATAAACATTGTTTAAAGTTTAGTTTAAATTTATTTTATTTTTTAACAAGACAAAAATTATTTTCTTCCTGTTCCCCAGTGGATTATCTTGCATACCCCACGGGGTGCATGCACTGCACTTTGGTGTCCACTGAGCTAGAGAACCAAGACATCTTTGAAAATAATGAATAAATGAGTAGTATGAATCAAAGTATAAATTAGCTTCCCTTTTCCCCATATCACATTTTCTTCAACCATTGTATGAAGTTTACAATTTGAACTTCTGGTTCTTTGAAACAATTGCAATATTAAAGTATATTATTCACTTAGATAAACAGAACTCTTTTCTGATGCTCCCAAGTAACTCTAGACTGTCAGAAATGCTATAAATTGTGGCAGTGGGGGTTTGAAGATATTTGGTCTCTCCCTGCCTATAGCAGTGGGGGTTTGAAGAATATGTTTAGTCTCTGCCTAAAGTTGTTTGCCCCCTGTCTCGCAGTGACAGTTATGATAATTCCAGATTTTTCCCTGTCTGTTCTCAAAAATCCTGCCCCTGTAGATTGTCTGTCATGGTTTGTTACACCCCTTTGTCCAGAAGGTTCACTGTCAGTCATGATTTTTCCCTTTTGCCATTGGTATGTGACTTTCTCGCTCCATGTTATGTTTACATTTTTCACCCCGGACCCCTCCTATCCAGCATTGATTCGCTAGATGGTCTCCTCCCGGGATTCCACCCCCACCTCC
>NW_005054773.1:73227-73743 GCF_000277835.1 Geospiza fortis | reverse complement strand
CTGGCGCGCGTGCCGATTGACTCCTGCGATCGGGACGCAACGTCGATAAATTAATATTAGCTTTTTCTTACTTTTAAAAGAAGCAATATATCTGGAGGCCTACCAGATAACATTTGACTCCCATTACTACTATTACTTTAGATCAAAGTGCAGTGATGTATATAATTAAGTAAAGCATGACAAATTCACATGCCCTCCAAAATCAGTTTTGTAAACTAGAAATATTCTAATATACATTTAAAAATTAGATAAATTATTGCAAAGCTGATAAAACTTGGTTTTATGCTATCTCTAAATTTAGACATTTCTGAATCTGTCAGTTTATCACAAAAATATTATTTTAAAATTAAATGAGAACATAAATGGAACGAACAGTCTGTTTCCAATGATTAGTGTGAAAAACGCTAATCACTTGTTTTCAAGAGTTTTAAAAGTTTAATAGTAATAAAAAATAGTTCTACAAATAGTAATACAATTAGAGTAATAATAATTTGGACAAATTGAGTTAGGACAATA
>NW_005054773.1:69470-72862 GCF_000277835.1 Geospiza fortis | reverse complement strand
TGTTATGAACTGAATTTTGTTAAATTTTATATCAGTAGAAAAAAACTGAGTTACAGCATCTATAAACCAGAGCTGCTGAGGCAGAGCTGCTGGGCAGGGTTACTTGTTATGTTAACTATAAGTCGTTAGAGTTAATAGTTCTCTTTGTATCACTTAACGACCCTAGCCAGGGCAGGTAGATAGCCCTCCTTTTGTGTTGGTAAAACCCTGCCTAAGGCAAAACTGCATTTCTCCTTACCAGGCAGGGAGAATCTGGGGAGGAGGGAGGCATTACAATATGTAGATTTTGAGAACCAGTGTACCATGGGACGTATTGAACTTATAAAAACCCCAAAACCAACGAGCCAAATATAAAATTAAAGAATTAGAATGATTCGTGGACGTGAGGAATAGAGTGCTAGACCTGCAGAGATGTTGGGAGACCTTGGTGTCCCTCGCCCTGACTAAAGAAGCTGCCTGGGACCGGGACCTGGAGCTGGGAAGCAGGGAAAAGCGAGAAACACCGGGGTCCCGCCCAGGCGGTCCTGTGAGGATCGGACCCCTGGCTCTGCCCCTCGTGGACAAAGCTGCACATCCTCCTCCTCTGAGCCACGCTGGGAAGAAGACGGAGACGGCCGCCTCGTCGAGCTTCCTAATCCTGAGCTGATCACTTTAATAAAGGCGTTAAAAGGAGAAAAGTCTCCTGCCCTGTTTTTATTTCACTTTCTAACACAACACATATAATATTCATTTTAATATTTGCGAAAAGCCAATCATAAAATACATGCATTTCTCACAATTAGGCTGAGAAAAATAACAAACAATGAAAAAAATGTGGCTTAAAATGCCTCCATTTATTGAAAATTACATTTCTACTTTTAATAATACATTTGCAAATGGAATTTCCTTTTTTTAAAAACCACTTTTTTCATATATTATTGCTTTAAAAGTTCACTGCAAATAGTATTGCTTATAAATGAAAACTAAACTGCAATAAATTTTATTCTTTTAAAATTCATTAATGCCTAGCAGTAATGCTACAGATCAACCTCTCAGGCTTCCCATTATAAACACTGTCGTATAACTCCTGTTCTTAATTTTTTTGTATATTTTTAAACTTAGGATAAAATGTTAAACTGCTTTATAGAGAACTGCCCTTTGGCAGGGGTCAGGGAGGAGATGGTTTAGTGCTCAGAAGGACACAATAATCTAAAACTGAATATATCTTTTTTTTAATAATTCTAGCAAGCTTCAAACTTTCTTGCTCTACACAGCTAGTGATTCTTCATTCTTCGATAATGCCGTGGTTAAAGACAGCAGTCTTTTGCATCTGTTAAGAACTCAAATGAGATGTCCATTATGATAGTAAGTTTTGTGGTTTGGATGCCTGCCTAGGAAATTATCTCAGAATATGAATTCAACCAGTACAGATCATTGAAAATATCAACCATTTACCTGCTATATTCACAGCACTAATTCTTCACTGGCCTTGGTGCCTGCATAGTTGTCCTTGTCATATGTTCTCACTCTGCTCTTCTCTGGCCACAATTAAAACTGCTTTTTGTTTGTCTTTCTTCTTAAATATATTATCACAGAGGCATTAGCACCATTTCTAATTGACTGAGCCTTGGCCAGAGCACATCCATCTTTAGAGCCACCAGGGAATTCACAGAATTCATAGAATCACTAGGTTGGAAGAGACCTTAAAGATCATTGAGTCCAATCCTTGCCCTAACACCTCAACTAAACCATGGCATAGAGTGCCATGTCCTGTGGCCACAGCTCTCTTCAGAGAGAGCAGCAGGCACAACTTTCCCAAGGATTTTTTTCTGGGGAAGGCAGAGAAAGCTCAAAGAAGAAGAGAAAACAATTCTTATCTCTATTCACTGCTCCTGTCATTTGGCACATGTGAAATGTGTTATGTAGATTGTTTACCCAAAGTGATTTGTTAATTGGACACCGGTGAAGGTTGTTTTGATTCCTTGACCAATTGGATCCACGTGTGTTGTGAGTGTGTGGAGACAGGTTTTTCTTCAGTATTCTTTAGTATAGTATCTCTTTAGTATGTAATTTAATATAGTATTAGTGTAATATAGTATAGCTTAATAAAGCAATTGTTCAGCCTTCTGAATCATGGAGTCAGAGCACATTATTCCCCAGCTGGGGTATTGCCTGTTTCTACTATAATATCCAGGTTTTTTTTAAACACATCCAGGGATGGTGACTCCACCATCTCCCTGGGCAGGCCATCCCAGAACTTTATGACTCTTTCCATGAAAAGCTTTTTCCTAATATCCAACCTATCTTTCCCTTGTGACACAGCTTGAGACTGTGTCCTCTTGTTCTGTCAGTTGCTGCCTGGTGAAAGAGACCAAGGGATTGACTCTGCCGGACACTGAGGAAGCTTCTAGCAGTTTCTCACAGAAGCCACCCCTGTAGCTTCCCCCCACTACCAAAAACTAGGCCATGCAAACCCTGATCATTTTCACATCCCTCCGTTGGACTTGCTCCAACAGGTCCAAATCTTTCTTCTGATTCAGACCTGTCCTGGTTTCAGCTGGGATAGAATTAATTTCTTCTCAGTAGCTAATACAGTGCTGTATTTTGGATTCAGAATGAGAATAATGTTTATAACATACTGTAGTGGGTTGACCCTGGTTGGGTGCCTGAGTGGTCAGTCACTCTATCACTCCCTTTCTCACTGGGACAGGGGATAGAGTAAGATGGAGAACAACCAGCAGGGTGAGATAAGGCAGTTTTATTACAGTAACAGAAAGAAATAAGCGGAGATCTGCACGCACAACAGCTATAGAGAAAAAAAGTCAGTCTCTATTTCACCATCAGCAGCGATGTTCGGACACTCCCTGTGAGGCAGGGCTTCAGCATGCATAACGGTTCCACCAGAAGTCAAACACTGAAAACTCACTAATGCCTCTCCTTTCTCCCTTAGCTTTTATATCTGAGCTGATGTCCTATGGTATGGAATATCCCTTTGGCTAATTTGGATCAGCTGGCCTGGTTGTGTCCCCTCCCAGGACTTTGCCCACTCCCATCCCCTTTGGTGGGGGAAGGAATGTCAGAGGGACAGTGCTGCTCAGCAGTAGCCAAAACACTTGTCTGTTATCAACACCCATCCAGCTACCAATGCAAAGCACAGCACTATAAGGGCTGTGAACTTTATCTCAGTCAGACCCAATACTATTTCCACCCCTTATTCCATACAATTTGCATCATGTTTGGATCCCATATAATCTATATAGACTCATTACTAGAATGCTTAAACCTTCCCCATACCAAACATACATTTTATTAACTACTATCTGTGGTGGTGTTTTCGGGTCCTCAGGACGAGGGAAGAGATGAGAATCTTGACTCCATGTTTCAGAAGGCTGATTTATTATTTTATGATATAT
>NW_005054773.1:67401-69306 GCF_000277835.1 Geospiza fortis | reverse complement strand
CCCCCCCTGCCACATTCCACAGCAGCAGATAATTATTGTTTACATTTCGTTTCTGAGGCCTCTCAGCTTCTCAGGAGAAAAAATCCTGGCAAAAAGACTTTTCATAAAATACGTCTGTGACAACTATCGCCTGTCCTTTCACATCCCTCCAGGTGGTCTCCATTCCAGCAGGATGTGAAGTCAGGACAGGAGAAATAGCATGCTTGATGGTTGGGCACTGGCACTATCCCTGTTCATCATTGCTTTTTTCTTGCTCCTCACCACAATTCATTCTTCTACAGTTCATCACCGAGATTTTCTTCCTCTGCTCTGAGAAAGGAGTCCTTCCCCTCTGAGACCATGGGGGTCCCTCCCATGTGAGACAGTTCTCCATGAACTTCTCTGATGTGGGTCCACTCTCATGAGCAGCAGCCATATCACACCTGCTGCAATGTGAACCCCCACAATGGGCAGACAGTCCTCCCAAAACTGCTGCAACATGGGTCACTCCTCCACGGGCTACAGTTCTCCAAGGACAGGCTGCTCAGGCCTGGAAGCAGGGACCTCCTCTCTCCTCCAGGTCTTCCACTGGATGACAGCTTCCTCTAGGCATCCACCTGCTCCGGCATGGGCACCTCGCCCATGGGCTGCAGCTGGGTCTGTGCATCCCGCATGGACCCATGGGCCGCAGGGGGACAGCCTGCTTCACTATGGTCTTCACCACAGCCTGCAGAGGAATCTCAGCTCTGGTGCCTGGAGCACTTCTTCCCCCTCCTTCTGCACTGACCTTGGTGTCACCATGTTGTTTTCCCTCACATGTTCTCACCTCCTACTCTTCTCCGACTAGAAGCAAAACTGTGTGACTTTGTTTCGGTTTTCTTCTTAAATAAGTCATCACAGAGGTGTTAACCAACCTCTCTCATTGGCCCAGTTTTGGCCAGCAGCATGTCCATCTTCAGAGCCATCAGCTCTGCTGGACATGGTGGGAGGCTTCCAGCAGCTTTTCACAGGAGCCATCTTTGTGGCCCCCCTGCTACCAGAAACCAGGCTGTGCAAACCAATGTACATACTGATGTTTCAGTTGTTGATATGAGTCATTTTAAAAAATTAAGATTTTAGCTGAGGGATAGAAACAATCTACATTGATCAGGAGATAGGTAGCCAATAGGTTAATGATTGTTAGATGCCTACACTAAAGCTGTGTCTTGGTTTGGAAAGACAGGAGTCTGCTAAGGAAGGCAGGAGCCTCCCCACCCCTCTGAATTGCTATAAATTTTAAATTAAGGGGCTCTCAGGCAAAAATATGGAAGCAGGAAATAACAGTTCTTTAATAGGGAAAAGAAAAAAAAAGGATAAAATAAACAATGCAGTACACTAGAACAACACTGATAGAGTCAGAACCCAACGTGACACCCTGTGGGTCAGGGTGTTGGTGGCAGTCCAATTGGAAATGTGGCTGCAGTCCTCCTGAAGTATCAGGTGTGGTTCTGTTGGAGCAAGGGGAATCTGTAGAGAAGCATGTATTCTTCCTCTGAAGATCCAGTGGAAGAAGAGACAGCTGATGTTCCTCTGGGGAATCCCGTGGAGAAAGCCGTGCCGTTGTCTCAAAAACTTCTGGATTATTTCTGGGTAGCAATGCTTGGCTCCTCCCTCTGGGCGGAGCATCTCACAATGGGATGTTATAGTTCTTATCAGTCATGCAGTGACATTCAATAGCCGGTTATCAGCAGATGTCCCCTCCCGAGGGAGGTGTGAATGTGGTCACTCAAAGAGAGAGATAAGGCAAACTGCCCACTTGACAAAGGTAATCTGCTGTTGACGGTTGTCACAAGGGTTTTGGGGTGAAGGAAGAGACGAGATGGGCTCCATGATCAGAAGGCTTGATTTATTAAGTTATGATATATACATCTATTATAACTATACTAA
>NW_005054773.1:65320-67295 GCF_000277835.1 Geospiza fortis | reverse complement strand
AGATAGTAATTGAAAACAACTTGCATTGCAATCTTCCACAAGCTGATTGTACCATTATGAGCTTGCTTACAGAAGGAAGTGGAGTAAGTGAACTGTTATAAGAACATGTTGAAACCAGTGAAACAATGGTTAGTACCTGGGCTTTAGGTCAAGCAATTACAAAGCAGGGGGCCTTGAATTGTGCCAGGGGGTCATGGAGACCTGCTGAAGACTCTCCTGACTTCATCCTTCAAGACCACTGACACAATTAGAGACCAGTGACCCAATTCAAAAGAATTGCGCATGTGTGAAGGACTAATAGCCTCATTTTAATACAGAGTGGGGATGGGAGGTGCTGAGGTTATCCATATGTATTGTATGTAAGATCTCGGGAAATAAATAAAGGGTAAAGAACCTTGTACAGTGTGGTCACGCCTTTCAGGGATGACTCCCGTGCCACCCTCTGGTGTAATAAACACACCACTTTCTAACTTTAACTAGTTAGAGAGTCTTTGTCTGTGATCTTTGGTTTTAACAACTCAGATAAGTCGTGTTTATCCTAAGTCAACAACTCTTTTTTGGATTGTGACTCATGCTCTGCCAGTGAAGAGGGTCACAAAAGAAACTGTGAGGGAACATAGCCAAGATAAGTGATTTGAACTGACCAAAGGGATATTCCACACCATAGAACATCATGCCCGGTATATAAACTGGGGGAGTTACCAGGAGAGATGATCTGGGTTCAGGAACAGGGGTCTGGCATTGGTCAGCACATGGTGAGCAATTGTATTGTGCATCACTTGTTTGGTTTTTTTCCTTTCCCTTTTTATAATAATTTTTATTATTAATATTATTTACTCTTATTCTTGTATTTGACTTTATTTTCAATTACTAACCTCTTCTTATCTCAAACTACAAGTTTTATTTTTCATTCTCTTCCCCAGTCCACTGGGGTGAGAGGGAGAGAGGCCATTTGAGCAAGCAGCTGCATGGTGCTTATTTTCCAGGTGGGCTTAAACCAAAAGGCCCCAGAGCTGGATGCAGTACTCCAAGTGGGGGCTCACAAGAGCAGGGTAAAGGGGCTGAATCACATCCCTTGACCTACTGGCCCCTCTTCTTTTGATGCAGCCCAAGATAGAGTTGTCCTTCTGGGCTGCAAGTGTGTATTGCTGAGTCATACTGATCTTCTCATCCACCAGCACCTCCAAGTCCTTCTCCTCAGGGCTGCTCTCAATCCATTCTCCACTCAACCTGTATTTGTGCTTGGGATTGCCCCACCCCAGGTGCAGGATCTTGCATTTGGCCTTCTTGAACCTCATGAGGTCCCAATCGGACTACCTTTCAAGCTTGTCAAGGTCCCCCTGGATGGCATCCTGTCCTACAAGGTGTGTCAACCACACCACTCAGCTTTGTGTAATCTGAAAACTTGTGGAGGGTGTACTTGATCCCACTATGTCATTGATTAAGATATTAAACAGCGATGGTGCCAATATGGACCCCTGAGGGACACCACTTGTCACCAATGTCCATTGGGACATTGAGTTGTTGACCACGACCCTCTGGATGCAATCATCCAACCAATTCCTTATCCACCAAATAGTCCACCCAATAAATCCATATCTCTCCAATTTAAAGAGAGGGATATTGTGGGGGACCATGTCAAAAGCCTTACAGCAGTCCCAAGAGATGATGTGTAGCTCTTCCCTTGTCCACTGATGTAGACACACCATCATAGAAGGCCTCTAGGTGGGTCAGGCAGGAGTTGCCTTTGATGAAGCTGTGCTGGCTATGCTGAATCATCTCCCTGTCGTCCAAGTGCCTTAGCACAGCTTCTAGGAGGATCTGTTCCAGGATCTTCCCAGGCACAGAGGTGAGGCTGACAGGTTGGTGGTTCCCAGGGTCCTCCTTTCTACATTTTTTAAAGATGGTGTTGTGATTTGAGAAGGGTATTCTCCAATTTTGTAGTCCCACAAAAGCCATTCACTCTCACCGCCCC
>NW_005054773.1:58083-65248 GCF_000277835.1 Geospiza fortis | reverse complement strand
AAGTGAAAGCACAAAGGGCAAAGATCACGGGTTGAGATAATAACAATTTACTGGAAACAGCAATGAGATGAGGGAACGGAATCATCTGGGATGAATAGTGGTCTAGCCTTGGTGGCATATACAGGAGGCATCAACCTGAGACCATGGGAAGTGAGATACTGAAAGGGAGATATCTGGTCAGGTCATGGTGAGAAGAGCTTAGTCATGGGAGTTGGTGTTGCAGCTTGAATTGCTGCTAGTAAAGTGCAAGGTAAAGAAGCAAAAAAGGCTTTTGCATGATATCCATTGATGTTTAATTCAGCCGTGCGGTGAGATGCTCTCTTCTCAGACACTCACTCCCCCCCAGAGCGTCCAACTCTCTCCCCCAGGGGACTCCCAGCTGACCTTGGTCTCCGGGCAGTATCAAGGTGAGGCCCAATCAGGGAAAAGGGAGGGAGAGCCTCAGGAACACCTATGTTCAGGCATAGGAACAGGGGAAGGAGCCAATGGGGTGTAACTTAGGAGAAGCCCCTCCAGGGCCTCCACAAGTTGGTATGTTAATGGCATGTTAATGGAACCATTCTGTAATAGGTCATGTTTCCGTTTCTTGTTCTCAGTTGTCGTTTGTTACTTTGCTATTAAAGTTCTTTATTCTTTGGGAAACTCCATCATCCCCGTCCGTCTATTTTTACCACACTCTCCCCGGCTGGACCAGGCTCAGGGTCGCAGCGAGCTGGACTTTGACAATAAGAAAATGAACAATAACAGCAACAATATTTAGAACAAAAGATATAAGACAAACAAACTATTTACACATAAAATGGTACTGGACAGTTTCACCTGCCATGCTTTCTCCTACCAGTCAGAATGTCCTTCTTTTTGGAAGCAAGAGAGAGTCCCTTTCTCCCATCCTTGGCAATAACATAAGGTGGTATTGAATAACCTCCCAGACATACCCACAGCCACGCCCTCACAGTTGCTAAAAAAAAAAATAAATTAACTCCTTCCTGGCCAGAACCACACTAAGCATGATGTCATACAGTATAAAACACCCCTTTGGCTCTGTCTCCTTCCAGCTTCTTGTGTAATTCCAGCCTTCTTGCTGTCAGGGCAGTGTGAGAAGCTGAAAACTCCTTGTCTCAGTGTAAACACCACTTAGTAACAACTAAAACATCGGTGTATTCTCATAATTATCTTCATTCATAAATCCAAAACTCAGTCAGCTATGGGAAGAAAATGAACTCTGTCATTTCCAAAATCAGGACAATATCCAGCCACTACTTTGTAGATAGTATATGATGTGCTATCTACATCATGCCCTTGTCCCATACTTTCCAAAAGATCCCAGTTAATCCCCATCACCTTTCCTGTCTTTTAATTTATACCCACCAATAGCACTCCTACAGTCTACAGGCCATCCCTCTAAAATGTCTGTTGAGTTCATTTATTTCATGACTGTGGGTTCTATCCATCCTAGATGTCTTCCAGGGCAGGAGGACTGGCATACTGTCAGTTGATTGCTGCTTCAGGCGCTCACAACTGGTGTATCTGGAGCACTCCATCCTCGTTGGCCATGCTAGTTATGGCATACAGTGGCAGGGTCAAGCAGCAACCAATATTATACAATTCAACATTACCGACTGTTCTCACCCAAAAATCAAATTCCCTTGAGATACACATTGTATTTCCCCATTATAGTAATTCAGGGTGCCCCCGATGAAGGAAATGATTGGCATCTGACTCCAAGGCTTTGGAATGCTGAACACTCGCTTTATTAAAACTATATTCTATTACATTATACTATATTATATCTATATTATATCTATACTACAAAGAATACTAAAGAATACTAATGAAAACTCGTGACTGTCCCCCAACAGTCAGGACACAGCTTTGAGTGATTGGCCAAGGAAATAAAACAATCCTCAGCTGAATACAATTACCAAATTCCTTCAGGTAAATAATCTTCCAACACATTCCACATGTGCAAAACAACAGGAGCAGCAAGCAGAGATAAGAATTGTTTTCCCTTCTTCTCTGAGGTTTTCTCACTGCCTTTCTCAGGAGAACCTGAGAAAGCTAAATCTCTCTCTGTTCAGAGGGCATGTGAATACCACACCTCATCCCTCTGCATTACCCACCAAGTGCACCCAGGTTCTTGATCAAAAACAATCCCATGGGTAGGTTTGCCTTTGTTTGAGGTATGACAAATCCAAACTGTCTTCCCTAACGCATTTCTCATCTGCAGCACGGGGACTTTATCCCCTTCTACAGTATGTGGAAGTTTTGATTGAGCAGGGCCAGTTCAATTGGTAGAGCTTCCAGTGTTAACAGGTGGCCTTCGCTAAATGTAGATCCCAATGTTTGAAGGTCTCACCACTCATTGCTTTCAATGTGGTTTTTAACAGTTCATTGCACTGTTCAACTTCCCCAGCCGCTGGTGCATGATAGGGAATATGATATACCCACTCAATACTGTGGTCTCTGGCCCAGGTGTCTATGAGGCTATTTTTGAAATGAGTTCCACTGTCCAACTCAGTTCTTTCTGGGGTGCCATGTCACTACAGGACTTGCTTTTCAAGGCCCAAGATGGTGTTCCTGGCAGTGGCATGAGGCACAGGGGGGTAAGCACATAGCACTTTCCTTGGTGGGTTTGCAGGAGTGTCATGTAATCTATCAGCCAGGCCTTCCCATATTTATATTTCAACCATCATCCCCTATACCCCAGAGGCTTTACCCACTTGTCCAGCTTGATCGCAGCCCGTTTCACAGTTATGGATAACCTGGGAGATGGTGTCCATGGTTAAGTTCACTCCTCAATCATGAGCCCATTTTCATATTGCATCTCTTCCTTGATGACCTGAGGCATCATGGGCCCACTGACCAGGAGCAATTCACCCTTGTGTTGCCAGCCCAGATCTACCTAAGACACTTCAGTCTTGGCAGCTCAATCCACCTGTCCGTTGTTGTAATTCTCTTCAGTAGTCCGACTCTTGGGTACATGTGCAACTACATGATGTGTTTTTACAGCCAACTTCTCCCCGGTTGCAGTGTAGAGCACATTTTTCAAATCTTGACCTGTCCTGACTAGCCAAAGTGCTACTGCATGAACAATCTCCTGTTTAATTTGTTCGAAAGCTTGTTGTTCAGAATGGCACTTAAAATCATTCTTCTTCCAGGTCACAAGATAGAGAGGGTTTACAATCTGACTGTAATCTGGAATATGCATCCTCCAAAAACCCACAGCACCTAGGAAAGCCTGTGTTTTCTTCTTGTGGGTCAGTGGGGACATAGCTGCTGTTTTGTTGACCACATCCCTTGGAATCTGATGACGTCCATCTTGGCATTTTAGTCCTAAAAAATGAACTTCCTGGGCAGGTCCCTTGACCTTACTTTGTTCTATGGCAAAACCGGCCTTCAGGAGGGTCTAGAGTATCTTCTCCCCTTTCTCAAAAAACTCCTCTGCTGTGTTGCCTCATACAATGGTGTCATCAATGTATTTCAAGTGTTCTGGAGCCTCATCCTTTTCGAATGCAGTCTAGATCAGTCCATGGCAATTAGTGGGGCAGTTGGTTCCAGGTGTGCTGCATGCCCCTCAAGATGAAAGCAAACTGTGGCCTGCACTCTGCTGCTAAAGGAATGGAGTAAAGCATTATCAATGTTGAGGGTGGCACGACTGCTGCCTTGAACTCCAGTTCATACTGAAGCATACTGAAGCTCCAGCATGTCTGGCATGGCAGCCTTCAGTGATGGTATGACTTGGTTCAGGCCATGATTGTCCACTGTCAGTCTCCACTCTCCATTGGATTTACGCACTGGCCATATAGGGCTATAAAAGGGGAAGTGAGTCTTGCCACTCCCTGTCTCCAATCCATGAACCATCTCATGGATGGGGATCATGACTTCACAGTTGGTGCAGTGTTGTCCACGGTGAACTGTTGTTGTAGCAATCAGTATCTGTTATTCTTTGACCCTCAGGAATCACACACCAGAAGGGTCCTCTGAGAGACCGGACAAGGTATTCAGCTGTCTTCTTCCCTCTGTCTCCACGGCAGCTATCCCAAAGCCCAACAGTGCCTTTTTGAGTACTTGAAATATGCTCTCCTGAGGTAATCTATGCCAAGGATACACAGGGCCTCTGGGCCCATCACAATGGGGTGTTTTTGCCATTCTTTCCCAGTCAGGATCACTTCATCTTCCAGTACAGTCAGCTGTTTGTGATACCAAAAGGGTTAATTCAATTTTTACTGTGCCTGTGAAACTTTTAGCAAAGAAAATAGGCATGCAAACACTGCTCCTCCAGCTTTGACTTCTGATTGTTGCCTGGGGCTCAGGCAGGATCCCTGGGTGAGTAAAAACATAATTTAAATTAATTATTTAGGGGTTATTTGCAAGGGCTATGATTGGAGTTACTGGAAAGGGGGTTTGAGTTAAAGTAAGGGGTTCACAGGTTCATAGTGTTTGAGCCCCTGGGTAAGCTTACCAAAAAGGAGGAGGGGGGAAATTGAGGTTTCCCTCTCGGGAGTTTCTCCCCCTTCCATGTTTGAGTCCTTGAAGTATCAGGGGTTCAAGTCCCCTGGAGAAGGAAAAAGGAAAGAAAAGGAGTAATATATGTCAGAGGTAGTCCCTGGGAGGCATCATCAGCTCAAGATCTTGATTTTGTCATCTCGTAGTGCACCGTTGCCATCTTGACTCAGGCAAAGAAAGAAAAAAAAAACCAAACAAAACCCAGTCTCAATTTACAACTGGAGCCTGGCCCCAGCTTTGCCTGGAGTGTGGTGAAGTTTGTTCAATTCTTTTGCATTCTTTGCATTTTCTTGAACTCTGGGAGTATGCTTGTATGACAGTGGTGTGCTAATTTGAGTCTGCCGGCATATGAACCCGGGGACGCCCATGATATAAAAAATCTGCTTGCTGAGAGTGTTGCAATGTGATTGCTGGGATTTTAGTGTTTTATCGAAGGTCGCTGAAGTTCTGTGATTGAGATTGCATTTGTGGACTTGGAGCGCCCTCTTGTGTCGGTTTTAGTGATTGGGGGGTTGGCCGTTCCCCTTCCCCCCATTGTTACAAACCCAGAAGTTCTAAGGTAATAGCCTGTGTACTTGTAATTATTGAATATGGAGGCAGTTTCCTCTAAAACTAAAGGGGAAGATGATATTCCAAATTTTCCATTGAAATGTTTATTGAACCACTGGAAAAAGATAGAAAGAGGCCCACTAAGTAAACCTAAACTAATTTGATATTGTAATCAGTGGTGGCCAGCATATAAGTTAAACTGTCAGGCTAGGTGGCTGGAGAATGGTACCTTAGATTATAATACTCTTTTACAGGTGATGTTGTTTTGTAGAAGATAGGGGAAGTGGAATTAAGTGCCTTATGTGGATTTGTTCTTTGAGAAATCATCCAGAATTGCAAAAGGGGTGCCTACCTGCCCCTTTAGACCCTCTCATGTTAGCTTTAGAGAAGGAAAGGGCAAAGGATAGGAGAATGAAGTGATGTTGTTCCTCCTGCAGTATCAGACACCATTGTTTGAAATGTCATGGTCGATGAGAGGAGGATGATGTAGAAATTATGGGGGCACCCATTATGTGGGAGATACAGGGATAGATAATCTGGTTGTGTCTGATAACGGGGAAATGCAAGGATGGGGTGAGCAGTCAGGGGGGAAGCAGGAGTTAATTTCAAGCCCAGTGGAGGGGCTAACTTGGGGTAAGAAGGAGGGGGATAAACAGGAGATGGGTAAACAGGAGGTGATAGCTCTGCTCTGGGAGGGGGTGGGATCTCATGGCCCAGTTGTGGTAAATGTACCTTTTTCCCCCATCCACCTTGAGGCATGGGTGAGACTGGCAGAACTCTATAGAGAAGATCCAGAGAGGGTAGCTAAAGTATTTGAAACCATCCTCAAGACCCAGAATCCAAACTGGGGTGAGATCCAAGTTCTGCTAGATAATCTATTAGATTCTATAGAAAGAGAGACGTTACTCAGGGCTGCTAGGAGGGAGGTGGACAGGATAGACATAGTGGGGAGTTTACCAGGAACTGCTGAAAAGCATTTTCCCTCACAGGACCTCCATTGGAACCCCAACACAAAGGAAGGTTTTACTTGAACAATATCAAAGATGGATATTATTTGGCTTTAAATACGCAATGCTAAAGGTAATAAATTGGTCTAAACTTTATGAGGTAAAACAAGAACTGCATGAGACTGAGTGAATTTGAGGAACACCTTAAGGTAGCTGCCAGGAGATACACCAATATCAATCTGGAGAAACCTGGGGAAGCTGTACAGCTGGCTTCCATATTCGTAGGGAACTCAGCACCAGATATTAAAAGAAAGTTACAAGAACTGGAAGAACCAGACTCTCATGACCTAGGGAAACTTTTAGAAGTGGCCTGGATAGTCTTTAATAATAGAGAAGAGGAAGTGAAGAAAGAAAAGAAAAAAAACTGAAAAAAGGATGGGAGGAGACTTGGGTCCAGTGTTGTGACCAGTGTGTGGACTGTACAGTTGGGTTAGGTGGCCAAGGGGGCAGTGCCTTGGATTGTAGTACCATTTTACATCTGATGGTGTCTCATGCTGAAATAAATAGGGCAGGAGATCTTTCTCCTTTTTAATGCCTTTATTAAAAATCAGCTTGGGTGGGGAGAACCGATGGGTTGCCCACATGCCACCGCTGCTCCCAGGAGTGGCACGGAGGAGGAGGAAGAGTGCAGCTGTGTCTGCTGGTATGCAGGCAGAGCTGGGGCTTCCATCCTCACGAGAGCACCAGGAGATTCCCCGTTTTTCAGTTTGACATTCGAGGTCCTCTTTCTAGCTGACATCTTTTTAGGTTAGGAGGAAAGGTAAAAAGGGTCTTAGCAGACACTGGATTCTGTTCCTCACCTCTAGACATCACTTAGATCTCTTAATTCCATGGTGGCTCGTTGTTTTAGGGGTTTTTCCTGCTAGATTTGGTGAGGTGTTTCCTCATTTGCATACCAGCCCCAATGTCACCTCCTCCTCAAAGTCCCAGGTGCCATTTTCCAGGAAGCAGCAGGGTGGTACTCGACAAAGGGGGATTTCTAACCATCAACAACAGGTAATTAAAGAAAAACTATTAACAACAGGTGATTACAACATGAAATTATTAACAACAAATAGTTAGAACTCCAACTTAGCAGCAATTGGTTTAACCTGTTAACTCTG
>NW_005054773.1:55882-57674 GCF_000277835.1 Geospiza fortis | reverse complement strand
TGCTGCCTGGAAAAAGGTACCCGGACGTCCGTAACTCTTTGTCTTTATTGTCTCATATTGTCTTAAATCCTGATTGTCCAAATTATTATTACTCTGATTGTATTACTATTTTTATAATCATTTTTATTACTATTAAACTTTTAAAATTTTGAAAACAAGTGATTGGCGTTTTTCACATACACGATGTGTGCTCTCAGTGCATTGTGTCAGTGCATTGTGTCTGTGTCTTTCTCCCTATGTCTCTGTGCACTGTGTGTCTTGTTGTTTGTGTGTGTACACTGTATGTCTGGGTGTGCGAGAGTAACTAAAGTCTTTGAAACCATTTTCTGCTGGATAACCTTTTAGATTCCACAGAAAGTGTGAAAGCAGGAAGAGAATGAACAGGAAAGTAGGAAGACAGTAAGCAGGAAGTGAAAAAAAAACAGGAAGGGAATGAGCAGGGGATGGGAAAACAAGACGTGATAGCTATCAAGGAGAAAGAAAAAGAAAGGGAGGAAAGAGTTATGTTGGTTTGGCACAGCCTGGTTTTTCACAGCGGAGGAGGGCCACAGAAGTGGCTTCTGTGAGAAGATACTAGAAGTTTCCATCATGTCTGGCAGAGTCAGTCCCTGGTGGCTCTAAAGATGAACATGCTGCTGGCCATGGCTGGTCCAATTAGAGATGATGGTAATGCCTCTGTGTTAACAGATTTAAGAAGAAAATCAAAACAAAAGTTGTGGTGCAGTTTTAATTCCAGCCAGCGAAGAGCGAGGTGAGAGTATGTGAGATAAGCAACTATGCAGACACCAAGGTCAGTGAAGAAGAAGGGGGAGGAGGTAGTCCAGGCACGAGAGCTGAGATTCCTCTGCAGCCTGTGGTGAGGACCACGGTGAAGCGGGCTGTCCCCCTGCAGCCTATCGAGGTCCAGGGGAATGCAGAGATCCACCTGCATCCCATGGAGGGGACTCACGCCAGAGCAGGTGGATGCCTGAGAGGAGGCTGTGACCCTGTGGGAGACCTGTGGAGAGAGGGGCCCTGCTCCCATGCTGGAGTAGCCTGTCCTTGAAGGACTGCACCCATTGGAAGAGTGACCCACACTGCAGCAGTTTTGGGAGGACTGCTGCCTGTGGGATGGATTCATGTTGCAGCAGTTCTCAGGGAGCTGTTGCTCATGAGATGGAGCCACATTGGAGAAGATCATGGAGAACTGTCTCCTGTGGGAGGGACCCCACAGTGCAGCAGGAGAAGCCATGGGTGATGAACTGACCATAACCACCGTTCCCTGTCTCCTTGCGCCACTGGGGTAGGTGGTAGAGCTGGGAAGGAGGGAGAGGTGGGGGTAAGGTGTTTTTAAGGGCTTGTTTTACTTCTCATTATCCTGCTCTGATTTTGTTAGCAATAAATTCCCTTTATATGTCTAAGTTGAGCCTGTTTTCCCTTGATGGTATTTAGTGAGCGATCTCTCACAGTCCTTATCTCAACCTATGAATCCTTTCTTAAATTTCCTCTCCTCTTTCCAGCTGCAGAGGGGAGTGAGTGAGTGGTTTTTCATGGGTGCCTGGTGAAACAAACACGGGCAGGAGACTTTTGTCCTTTTTAATGCCTTTATTAAAAGTAATCAGCTCTGGGGGGAAGAATCAACAGGTCTGCGCTCATGCCGCTGCTGCTCCCAGGAGTGACTCGGAGGAGGAGTGCAGCTTTGTCCACTGGTCTGTGGGCAGAGCTGGGGATTCCGTCCTCATGAGAGCATCGGGAAATTCCCTTATTCGCTTTTACGGTTTGACTCCCAGGGTCCTGCCTCTAGCCCAGGTCC
>NW_005054773.1:52994-55441 GCF_000277835.1 Geospiza fortis | reverse complement strand
AGAAAGCTAATGGTAAAAGTTAATGCAGTATTGTCTTTCTTTTATCACTGTGCTATTAAGAAGTCCTTTCCAGGTGCTACTGAAACAGCAATATGAACCACGGAAAGAGGGTGGATCCATGCCAGCAGAATCAAAGGACTTGTGAAGGAACTTGAAGAATGGACTATCACATCTAAACCGAGTGATACCAAATTGACTTTCAAACGGGGACTGGGTGGTAATGGTTTGGGAAAACCCAAATGATCCAAGAAAGGTACAAAGAATAACACCTAATTAAGAAATAAGGCAAAGGTTACATCACTGGTTTCAAGCACTGCCTGAATAAAACATCTCTCTCCTTGGGAAGGAATACTTCAGACAGAAGGATCAGAACTGTTTTGGTCAGAGTTCTTATATTCTGACCTTAGCCTGTGAATTGTACAGGGGAGAGAGGGAATTACCATCTCCATCAGTACCATACTGTAAACTTTATTTGCTTCATCCCAATACTGGACATGCCAGCTGGGTTATAAGTAAATGTTTGAATTGTGGGAATAATTGGTATTGTAGTTCACAAAATCTATGCTTTTGTTGCAAGAAGTGTCGAAGTAATAACTTTGTTTCATGGATGGAAATTATTAATGCCTGTTGAATGAGAGATACCTGAGGAACAGTGGGAACAGGTCTCTTCCCAAAAGAGGAATCAAACACTCTGGTGAGTTATCCATCTTTTGCCGAATTTAGAATTAATAAGTTTAAAGAATGCTTATTTCTCTGCTTTCCCTGTTGCACCACCACCATTTACAGTTTCTTAGCCTGGTTTTCTTTGGTTCATATTTACCTCCAGTGCCTATTAAAAGTTAATTTTCTCTTTTATCTTTTCCCAACTGTATTGTAACCAGGGGTTCAGCTGGGGTTCCACCCCCAGTTCCCATCAGTCTTGATGTAATGGTAGCTTTGTTACCTCCACCCCTTTCAACTTCAATTGGCCCCTGCCGCAGCCCCTGAGACCCCGTCGCTCGTAGGGGGTGGTCAAACACCTCCCAGCCTTGACAGCCCCAAACTTGACGTACCCAGGTGCTCCAGACATTCTTTTTTCCTTAGTCAACATATCCTCTTTTACCTTCAAGGAGGGCCCGTTCTGCTAAACCTTTTCCGGACCCCAGTTTGGCATTGAATAACCTCCTAACAACCATGTGTTAAGACACTTCCCTGCCTTGAATACAGAAACTGCATTCACACTTCTGTTCTCTTCTAGCACCAAGATATCATCATCAGTCCACATTCCAACATCCCAGAGTCTGCTAACCACCCCTCCCCCTTCTTTAACTTCTCTCGTTCTTCTCTTCTTACTTTCTTTTCTTTTCCCTATATTTTTCTCTTTTCTTTGATTCAACACACCTCGGACTGTACGAGGTGTACACACAACTAGTTTACTTCCAAAAGTAAGCTTACAACTTTCTTTTACTAGGATTGCAATAGCTGTTATAGCTTGAATACATAGTGGCCAGCTGTGGCTTACTGGGTCTAACATCTTTGATAAATAAGCTACTAATCTCTTCATTCCTCCCCACTCCTGAATTAAAATTTTATGAGCTACTCCATTTTCTACATTTATGTTCAAATGAAAAGGGTTTTTCTAATGAGGGTAAGCTTAAAGCTGGTACTTAGACTAGTTTTAACTTCAAGTCTTCTAACTTAAAATCATTTTCCTTTGGTAATTTTCCATATAAAAATTTTATTGCTTGTGTGTACTTGTCAATCCATAATCTGCAATATTCCAATAATCTGAGTAGTTTTCTGATTTCCCTCTTTGAAGAGGGAAGGGGAAGTGATAAAATTCCTGCAAATTTCTCATGGTTGAGTTTCCAGCTACTGTTATTTATTAAGTGTCTAAGATATTTTACCTCTGGTTCTACAAATTGCAGTTTCCCTTTTGGTACCTTTAATCCTTTCCCCCCCAGAAAATTCAAAAGTTATATAGTTGCTTCTCTAACTTTAACTTCGGTTTCTCCAAAGAATAAAAGATAGTTTCTATTGGGCTTCTTTACTGGGAGAATAGGGGTATTATGAGAAGACATATAAAGTTCTAATGTTTCATCTTTTATAAGTTCTTTTATTACTCACTTCAAATTTTCCTGTCCTTCTAAAGATATGGGGTACTGACATACATGTATGGGACAATCTTCTCTCTCAATTGTAACCCTTATGGGGTGAATACTTAATCCTCCCCTATTTCCTTCCCCAGCCCAAACTTCCTTGTTAACTTTTCTTCATCCTCTTGGCCTAATTTTAAAACTCTAGCTGTCATTTTCCTGCCTTTTGGTATAACCCCTATTCCTAATTTCACTTGTAAGTCTCTTCCCAATAAGCTGTTATCTGCCCCGGGCACTAATAAGACATCCTCCATCTAAATTTTAGTTTCTCCTTCAATTATCACATCTTTTAATGACAGGAACTGTGAAACT
>NW_005054773.1:44309-46186 GCF_000277835.1 Geospiza fortis | reverse complement strand
TTGATATACTGACAGCTGACACAGTAACTATTTTGACAAGATGTATATGTAAAGTGCCTCTTGATGCCCATGGTCCTATAGGCCAAGGTTTGAGTGCTTTTCTAATGGGAAGATCTAGTAGCACTATTCAAGGTATTAATGTGCATTTAGGTCTTACTGATTCTGATTATGCTATGGTGTCTGTTAGTGAACCTCCTGTTGTTATTCAAAAAGGCACTTGTATTGCTCAACTTGTTCCTTTTATGAGTTCTGTTCCAACTCTGGTGGACCAGAGTCGTGGCCCTGGAGGTTTTGGATCTACAGGATCACCTCAGGTTTTTTGGACTCAAAAGGTGACAGATGAGCATCTGGTAATACAATGTTTGGTCACCGCTAAGGGATGTCATCCAGAAACCACAGCAATATTGGGTTTACTTGAAATGGGAGCAGATGTAACTATAATTTCACAGTTTCTTTGGCCGCCAACATGGCCCCTCACTCAATCAACCTTTGGAGCTGTTGGGTTAGGTGGGTCAACTGTTGGTACTTTAGCTGCTGTTGTGATCACTGTAACACATCCTGTAGGCCAACAAGCTAACATCAGACTTTATGTTACTAATGCTCAATCTAACTTATGGGGATGTGATTGCTTAACCCTAAGGGGTGTTAAAATTACCACATATTTTTAGTGGGGGCCACTGGGATGCAGGGCCTTAAACGTCCAGTTGTATCCTTGAATGGTTGACAAGATAAGCCTGTCTGGATTGATCAGTGGCCCCTGTCTACTGAAAAGCTTCTTGCCCTGCGAGGCTTAGTAGCAGAACAATTGCAAGCTGGACATATTGAAAAATCATTTAGCCCATGGAATACTCCTGTGTTTGTAATAAAAAAGAAATCAGGTAAATGGAGACTTTTGCACGATTTGCAGCGGATAAAAGCTGTGATGGCCGCAGTGGATGCTTTACAATCAGGTCTTCCAACACCTACAATGATTCCACAAGGATGGGAAATAATTATCATTGATTTGAAAGATTGTTTTTTTACAATTCCATTGGCTGATCAGGAGAAGGAAAAATTTGCCTTTACGGTGCCTTCTTTAAATCATGATGAACCGGGCCAAAGATATCAGTGGATGGTTCTGCCTGAAGGAATGAGAAATTCTCCAACTATTTGTCATTGGTTTGTGGCACAGGCCTTATCTAATGTCCGAGAGCAATTTCACAATTGTTATTGTTAACAATATATGGATATCTTGTTGGCGTCCAAAAATAAACAACAATTATTTGCTCTTGAACAATGTGCTGTGACAAATTTAGAAGCCTTTGGTTTGGTTATTGCCCCAGGGAAAGTCCAAAGACAGATGTCTTGGAAATATTTGGGGTTGATAACCACCAATACGCAAATTGTGCCTCAACCTGTAACATTGGACATTGAAGTTAAAACTGTTGCTGATGTACAGAAATTGGTTGGTGCAATAGGTTGGCTTAGGCCATACTTGGGGATAACTAATCATCAACTGCAACCTTTTTTTGACTTATTGTCAGGGATTACTTCCTCTACCAATGAGAGATATTTGACCGCTGCAAGCAAAAAAGGCTGTAGAAGAAGTTGAATTGGCCTTGACATCTAAATTTGTTATCAGGATAGATGTTTCTGTTGATGTACAATTATTCATTTTGAGAGATGATGGATGTTGAAGATTGCAATGCAAGATGCTTTCAATTACCATCTGTATGGCAGATTATCTTTGTCAAGTGGGCAGTTTGCCTTATCTCTCTCTTTGAGTGACCACATTCACACCTCCCTCCGGAGGGGACATCTGCTGATAACCGGCTATTGAATGTCACTGCATGACTGATAAGAACTATAACATCCCATTGTGAGATGCTCCGCCCAGA
>NW_005054773.1:27010-44238 GCF_000277835.1 Geospiza fortis | reverse complement strand
TTCCCCCGGAGGACCAGCAGCTGCCTCTTCCCCTGGATCTTCAGAGGAAGAATACATCCTTCTCTACAGATCCTCCTTGCTCCAACAGAACCCACCCCTGACACTGCAGGAGGGCTGAGCCACAATTCCAATGGCACTGCTGCCAGCACCCTGACCCACAGGGTGTCAGGTTGGGTTCTGACCCTGGCAGTGTTGTTCTAGTGGACTGCATTGTTTATTTTATCCTTTTATTTTTTTCCCTATTAAAGAACTGTTATTTCCTGCTTCCATAATGTTTGTTGACTGAGAGCCCCTTAATTTAAAATTTATAGCAATTCGGAGGGGTGGGGAGGGTTTACATTCTCCATTTCAGGGGAGGCTCCTGCCTTCCTTATCAGACTCCTGTCTTTCCAAACCAAGACAATGGCATACCATGCGGATTGTTGTGTCAATGGAATGATAAATGAGAAGACAAATTGCATATTTTGGAATGGATATTTCTATCTTTTGGGTCCCAAAAAACAGCTCCAGGTCTCTATGAGCTTTTTTCAGGCATCATCATCAAAGGTCGCAGACGCTGCCATGAAATTTTAGGCTGTGATCCTGTAATTATTGTCACACCTGTACAACAATGGTATTTTGAGTGGTGTTTTCAAAACAATAATGAGTTGCAATCTGCCTTATCTTCTTTTACAGGTCAAATAGCATATCATTTACCTTCTCATCCTATTTTGAATTTCTCTAAGGAGATTCCCTTTCAGGGGAAACTGTCACATTCACACTTTCTGAAAAAACCCTTCGCTGACCCCAACGGACCAAAGGGATATTCCAGACCATATGATGTCATGCTCAGCAATAAAAGCTGGGGGAAGAAGGAGGAATTGGGGGACATTTGGAGTTATGGGGTATATCTTCCCAACTAACTGTTACATGTGATGGAGCCCTGCTTTCCGGGAAATGGCTGAACACCTGCCTGCCCACATGAAGTACTGAGTGAATTCCTTATTTTGTTTTCTGCTTGTGTGCACAGTTTTTGCTTTTCCTCTTAAACTGTCTTCATCTCAACACACGAGTTTTCTCACTTTTACCCTTCCAATTCTCTCCCCATCCCACTGGGTGGGGAGCAAGTGAGCAGCTCTGTGGTGCCTAGTTGCTAGCCAGGGTTAAACCACGACACTGGGGAGATGTCTGCTGTAGACCACCTGATCAAGAGGAGGTAGAGGAAGCCTTCTTTACACTACTGGGAAAAATCCACATGATCTCAGGCCCTGGTATTCACAAGGGACTTTGACCACACCAGTATCTGATGAAGAGGCAACATGAAAAGACAAAATACAATTGTGGAAGTTTTTGGAGTGTGTTGAATACAAACTCTTGATGGAGATAATGAGCCAACTAGGGAAAAATGTTGGACCTGTCACCCACAAACAAAGAACATGTTGGGGACATAAAAGTCAATGGCACCCATGGCAACATCCACAATGAGGATGAAGTTGAAGATCCTGAAAGAAGTGAGCAAGATATACATCACAAAATTTCAACTCTGGATTTCAGGAGACCAGATTTTGGCTTGTTAAAGGACTTGCTTGGCAGGATACTATGATAGACTGTCCTAAAGGGCAAAGAGCTCAGGAGGGCTGGTTGATCCTCAAAAGACAACTTCCTCAAAGCACAAGAATAATCCACTCAGATATGCAGGAAGTTGACCAAGCATGGCAGAAGGCCATGAACAGGGGAGTCCTGACTGAGCTCAAAGACAAAAAGGAAGTACACAGAAGATGGGAGCAGGGAATGGCTCCCTAGGAGGAATATGGAGGTATATGCAAGGATTTAGTTTAGCCAAAGCTTAGCTGGAGTTGAAACTAGCAAGAAATGTGAATGGCAACAAGAAGGGCTATTATAAGTACAGCATCAGCAAAAGAAAGGCTAAGGAAAACATGTGCCCACTGCTCACTGGAGTATGGAATCTAATAGCTAAGGACATAAAAAAGACCAAAGGACTTGGTGCCTTCCTTGCCTCGGTTTTTTACAGGTAAGGTTGGCCCTCAGGTCTCCCAGATTCCTGAACTTAGTGGCAGACTCTGGGGCAAGGAAGCATTACTCACTGTAGAGGAAGACTGAGTTAGGGAGCGCTTCAGCCAACTGGACATACACAAGTCTGTGGAACCAGATGAGATGACCCTGAGGGTTCCTGATGACTGGAAAGAAGCAAACATCACGCCTATCTTCAAGAAGGAGAATTCAAGGAGATAAAGACTGGTAAAGCTCACCTCAGTGAAGCAGAGCTGCTTCCTATGCAGTCAGCCTCCAGCCTGTACTGTTGCACAGGGTTAGCCCAGCCCAGGTGCAGGATTTGGCATTTGTTTTTGTTGAACTTCATGAGGTTTCTGTCAGCATGTTTCTCCAGACTGTCCAGAGCCCTCTGAAAGCCAGCCCTACCTTCCAGCACATTGACTGCTCCCCTGCCAATTTTGGTGTCATCTGCAGATTTCCTCATCCAGGTTGTTAATGAAGACATTAAAGAGTATTGGTTCTAGTACTGATCCCTGAGGGACCCCACTAGTTACTGGGCCCCAGCTGGACTTTGCACCACTGATCACAACTCTGAGCCCATGCGTGCCATCTAATCCCACGAGCTTGTGTATGTCCAAGTGGGTTAAGTGGTTCCTAACTCATTCTTCCTCTACTGTGGCTACTGCCTCACTCCCCCAGACTCTGCTAGGATGCTCAGGGACCTGGGAGGCCTGAGGGAAGACCTTACCAGTGAAAACAGGCAAAAAAAGGCATTGAGTACCTCAGCCTTTTCCCTATTGCTTGTCACAAGGTCCCCTGCCCCATTGAACAATGAGCTCATGCTTTCCTTAGTCTTCATTTTGCTACTGATGTACTTAGAAAAACCTTTCTTTTTGCCCTTCACCTCCCTTGCTAGGTTCAACTCCAGTTGAGCTTTGGCTTTCCTGACTGCATTTCTACTTGTGCACGCAGTCTTTATATTCTGCCCAAGTAGCATGCCCCTGCTTCTACCTCCTGTGTACTTCCTTTTTTTTTTTTTTGTTTCTGAGCTCAGTCAGGAGTTTCCTGTTCATCCATGCTGGATTTCTGCCACACTTGCTTGAATTCCTGTACATTGCAAATGTTCTTGTGCTCTGAGGAGTTTGTCCTTGACGATCAACCTGCTCTCTTGGGCACCCTTACCCTCCGGGGCAATTTCCCGTGGGATCCTGCCAAACTGGTCTCTGAATAGGCCAAACCATGCTCTTCTGAAGTCCAGGGTTGTAATTCTGCTGTTTATCTTGATCATGCCTCTCAGGATCTTAAACTCCACAGTCTCATGGTCACTGCAGTCAAGGCTGCCCTTGACCTTCACACCATCAACCAGTTCTTCATAAGATCATAAAATGTTGTCCTTCCTTTTTTGTGAGTAGCAGGTCCAACAGTGCATTTTCACTAGCCCATTGATATGTTAACTATGATGTTTTGCCTAATATTTACAAACAATACATTGGGAGGTTGAAAGAAAAAAGTTAAATCCTCCTATGGAATTGGGCTTTTCTCTCCATCACTGAGACAACACAATACACCTCAAATCTTATTCCTTCACAGGTAATGCGCACTCATAAAAAAATCCATACAGTCCTGAAACTGCTGAGCAGCACACACAGATGCCCCCATGGTATTCCCAAATGAGGCAAATGCCTACTTCTCTTACCTCTACAGTGACTAAATCCCACTTTTTTTGAAAGGCAACAAAATATACAATGGGTGCTATTTGCAGATAGGTACCCATATCACTTACTAGTCTAGTGGAAGACAACATATTCCAGGTCATAGGACAGCAAGATTTAAATCTTGTTTTTTGCACAGCACAGGACCCTGCTCTTCCATACCAGGACTCCTTAACCATCAAATGATAAGTCCCTCAGGGAAATCTCTCCAGCTGAAATTGTTCCATTTCATGTGATCTTCCTTGACACCCTAAAAAGGAAAGCTCAGACTCAAGCTCTGACTCCAGACCAAGTCAAATAGAAGGGGCTTTAAAAATCACCCCTCTCCCACTTTCTAAAACTAAAGTATCACAACACAGGTCTGAAAATGAGCCTCAAACATTTTATGTAAGGCCCTCAGACATCCTATGAGATGGTACTTCTCTCTTTTTCTCTTAAGAAGATAAAATCTTAAAAATATATTTTTAAAGAATATCCTAAAAAAAAACCCCAAAAAACAACAACAACAAAAAAACCCCAAACCACTGACTCCAGGGATGGGGTTTTTTGTTGGTAAGCTGGAATGAACATAAAAGCCTAACTACTTCACAACCAGGACTAAACAGAACTGAAGTCCCATTTTTCCAACGGATTTCCTCCTGGCTGATTAGGTGCTTCCTTGCTTAACTCACTAATTGTCATCTAATTCTCCATTTCTCTGTGAGGACATGAGTTGCTCCATGCAGAGATATGAGCTCTACTGGACAAATGACTGTTCAGTGTTGTTGCCATAATTGTATTTTTTGTCACTTAGCTTCAGGCTACTCATCACTTTTGGATAATTATTGCAACTCCCTAGGCATAAGAATAGTTCTTATTTAAATTCCTAATCCAGGCTTACTGTCCAAATATCAGTGAATATGTTACTTTCTGAACATTTTGTGCAGGTTTAAATGACTGCATGAGACAGTGAGGAACTGAAACTATTAATTCAAGCAAAATTAGAAAAAGAAAAAATAATTATTATTTTAACAAATCCAGTTGCAAAAGACCAAAAGTAACTCAATAGGTTTAATCATCTTCTCAGATTTTTACCAGTTGTGCTTTGCTTGTTATATACCAGACAAAGAAAGTAAGAAGTAGTAAACACATTTACAAAAAATCTTTTTCCTATATTCTTGGTCATGGGTTGACACATTTAGTACTTTATGACTGTAGTCTTTTCCTCCATGTAGTTTAACACCTTAAGGTTTTTCAAGTTGGCTGGTAATTAAACAGATATTTGTCAGACCACTGTTATTGATTTACTACCTTAAACTATACTTTGACAGTAAATTTACTATTATATAGGTTTTTCATAAACTGAGCACTTTATAGTGATTATAGAGATGCCTGCTATGGTGGCTTTAATCCATGTTAAGTGAAAAAAACATGAACTAAATTATTACAGATTAGGCAATTATCACTCATCCACTTCCATGGAAAAAGAATATAAATTAGTTCAGCAATTCAATAACACACACATGCATGGGCGTGCACACACACAGACAAACACAAAAATTGTGGTGAGCAGTTCAAAGACAATTAATCTAGGCTTCTGTCTTGGTTTGGAAAGACAGGAGTCTGCTAACGAAGGCAGGAGCCTCCCCTGAAATGGAGAATGTAAACACTCCCCACCCCTCCGAATTGATATAATTTTAAATTAAGGGGCTCTCAGGCAAAAATATGGGAGCAGGAAATAACAGTTCTTTAATAGGGAGAAAAAAAAATAAAATAAACAATGCAGTCCACTAGAACAACACTGACAGAGTCAGAACCCAACCTGACACCCTGTCGGCCAGGGTGTTGGTGGTAGTCCGATTGAAAATGTGGCTGCAGTCCTCTGAAATATCAGGTGTGGTTCTGTGGAGCAAGGCGAATCTGTAGAGAAGGATGTAGTCTTCCTCTGAAGATCCAGTGGAGGAAGAGGCAGCTGCTGTTCCTCTGGGGAATCCCGTGGAGGAAAGGCCGTGCTGGTGTTCCAGAATCTCAGAGTATATCGGGGTAGCAGTGCTTGGCTCCTCCCTCTGGGCAGAGCATCTCACAATGGGATGTTATAGTTCTTATCAGTCATGCACTGTTATTCAATAGTCTGTTATCAGCAGAGGTCCCCTCCCAAGGGAGGTGTGAATGTGGTCATTCAAAGAGAGAGATAAGGCAAACTGCTCACTTGACAAGGTAATCAGCCATACAGATGGTAATGGAAAACATCTTGCATGCAATCTTCAACAGCTTCAAAAGCCTTTTGGGGGGTTTGGGGGCTTTTTTTTTTTCTTTTTTAAAAAAAGGTGTGGAGTACAGAGTCTGGCTCCAGAGCTATACCCTAAGAACAGCATGCAGTCAAAAGCACAACTATACTTTACATACAAATATCAAGCTCACTTTTAAGTAGCTAGATTTAATACAGCTAAAAGTATACCTGTGGCAACATAGGGAGCACAAGAGTGGCCTAGGTAACTGCATAAATATTCACATAGTTAGCAACATAGGTGCAGCTTTCCATTGCAGTGTCACTCTACTGGGTCTGGATGGAATGGAGTTCATTTTCTTCATAACAGCCAGTAGGGCATTGTGTTTTAGATTTGTGACCAAAACATTGCTGATAATGCACTAATGTTTTAGGAGTTTAGCCATCTTTTGTTCAGGAACTGTCTGAGCATCAGTCTATCTGTAGGAGGCAGTGAGTAATTGCCTTTATATCACTTGCTTTGTTTTCTGTCTTCTTCCACTTCTCCTTCACATATTAAACTAATTTTAACTTTATCACAACGTTTTCTTGCTTTTCTTTTCCTCTTTATCCATCCTGCTGGGGGTGGTGGTGGGGAAGTGAGTGAGTGGCCATGTGGTACTTACCTGCCTACTGGGGTTAACCTACAACAGTCACAATGCCACTACATTTCTTACACTGCTCCTGGCAAGGAGAGGCAAGAAGGAAGAGGAGGGAACAGATCTAAAGAGAATGGGAGGAAAGAGTTGAAGAAATGGTCATGCTATGCTCAGTCTCCCTCTACAGGCTTTCCTCTACCTACAGCTGGAGACAGCCCTATACTGACTGAGCACGTGAGAGGGAAAATCGGCATCTAGGTCTCAAGTAGTTACATTTGGATACCTTTCCTAAACCAAATCAGCCTAGAGATATGAATGCATTCTAATACCTAGAGCTGTACGTATACAATGTGTACAAATCCATGATTCAGCGTTGCAATTACACACAGCCTGGTACATGGCAATAACTATTTTTTAATCTTTTAGGAGTGCTTTATACCCACTTGCTGTGAAATTTATTTCTGCATTTAAAGGTATTGACAGAATACCATGCATGTGTATTACTCAGATCTATTAAAATTATTTTTAGCAGCAAATGATCTTATAAATTACAGCATGACTAAATTAGGACTGTGTGGTAATAGTGAATCGGATGACATCAGGCTGGTGACCTGTCACTAGTGGGGTTCCACAGAGCTCCATTTTAGGCCCTGTGTTCTTCAACATCTTCATAAATTACTTGGACAAGGGACTGGAAAGGATACTAAGCAAGGTTGCAGATGATACAAAACTGGGAGGAGCTGTTGACTCCCTCAAAGGCAGAGAGGCCCTGCAGAGAGACCTCAACAAATTAGAGGGCTGGGCAATCACCAACCATTTGAAGATCAACAAGGGAAAGTGTCAGATTCTGCACCTAAGATGGGAAAACCCTGGATGTACAGACAGACTGGGGAATGGGATGCTGGAAAGCAATGCCACAGAAAGGGACCTGGAGGTCCTGGTCAATGGCAAGTTGAAAATGAGTCAGCAGTGCCCTGGCCGCCCGGAGGGCCAACTGTGTCCTGGGGAGCATCAGGCCCAGCATCACCAGCTGGCTAAGGGGGGGATTGTCCCGCTCTGCTCTGCACTGGTGTGGCCTCACCTTGAATTCTGTGAACAGTTTTGGTCACCACAATATAAGAAAGATTTTAAACTATTAGAGAGCATCCAAAGGAGGGCAATGAAAATGGTGAAGGGCATTGAGCGGAAACAGTATGAGGAGTAGTTGAGGTCACCTGGTCTATTCAGCCTAGAGAAGAAGAGACTAAGGGGAGACCTCATTGCAGTCTACAACTTCCTCATGAGAGGAAGAGGAGGGGCAGACGCTGATCTCTTCTCTGTGGTGTCCAGTGACAGGACCTGGGGCAATGGCCTGAAGTTGTGTCAGGAGAGGGTTAGGTTGGATATTAGGAAAAATTTCTTCCCATAGAGGGTGGTTGGCCATTGGAACGAGTTCTCCAGGGAAGTGGTCACAGCACCAAGCCTGACAGACTTCAAGAAGCATTTGGGCAAAACTCTCGGGCACATGGTGGGATTGTTGGTGTGTCCTGTTCAGGGCCAGGACTTGGACTTTGATGATCCTTGGGGGTCCCTTCCAACTCAGCATATTCTGTGATTCTGTGAATAGCTTGCTAAATGTGGCTGTTTATAATTTGAGTCTGAAGTCAATAAGAATAACACAATTAGATAAAAATGGTTATTAATTACATTTAAGTTGTATCTACTGCAACATTTATCTTTCTATTTTTCTATTTTATTCAAGTCCTGTCATCATACATAACTCTAGAAAGATATTGGGGCTACAGAAGTTTGGATGACAAAATAAAGTAATGACTAAGAAAAGGCTAAAGGAAATACATGTTAATAAGATTGTTATAATTCTTCATTCTTATATGATTACTATAATAAATGGTATATTATTATAATAAAGTTTCTTAACTTCATTAAAATACTTCTCATGTAAGAAAAAGAAAACTATAGTAGTTTCACTAGCAAAATTAAAGCTCATATAGTTACATCGGTTTTCAGAAAATTGGCTGGAGTTTCTGTTTTCTTTATGAAATAATGACAAAATGATGTTTTAAAATAAAATGTAAGACTTTTCAAGGTCCTGTGCTCAGAAATCACTCTGGCAAAGCAAAATTATTGTAGCTTTTAATGGTTTTCACTATCACCACCGCAACTGCATCTGCATTTCATTCCCTGTGCAGTCCATCGGAGTTTTATTGCTGATAACAACAAGCAATGATTCACCAGGATTTCCAGAAACATTTTAACATGCATGAAGGCTTCCCAGTGAGAACAAACAAATGCATTTTTAATGGGATAATAGATCAACCTAGACAAAAAATATCTCTATACTAACTGCCTTGATATGTATATATAGAGAAGATGGCACCATTTACTATTTTCAGTCTTATTTGGGTTGTCCTATGTCTGCTAAGATTACTAATTCTCCAACGAAGAAACCAGTGTCAGACTGAACAAGCTCCTAGTTCACAACCTTCTTCTGAATCAGAATCACATGTACATCAACATAACAGATGTCAGCTTAATTTGTTTCTAACAAGCAGTTTCATGAACTAGAGTTCTAATAAACTCTGCATACCAACAGATATGTATTCCATGTTTTATTGTGTGCTCCAGTTGAAGCTTTTCCTGTAACTTAAATATTTTAAAGACATCTTGTCCACATGGATTGTCTAGTTCCCAACAGGACATATAAGCACAATGATATTTTTCCCTTAATCAGGATGCTTAATAGGATCTCTATGTTCTGCCTAATGGTAAATATTCAAAAAACCTATTCATCTATATCACTTTTGGTTATAATCAACCACTGGGGACAAAGACACTTTCTGACTGCATGAGCCTCATTTTCTTAAAGAAAGAGGCAAAAAAGACTATGAAGAGGATCCAGGCAACTCTCTCAGTTATTTTTTGCAGTGTCTACTTGCCCATACAGCTGGGAAGGTTTTTCAAATGTCTATCTTCTTTGTTAAAAATTAAACTCATTGTTTCCTATCCTCATCATCATGGAGAAAACTGGTTGTTCTCCTCTTCATAATCACCTTCCTTTTAAAAATCTGAAGATGTATATTCTTTTGCACTATTTTCTTTACTAAATTGAACAAACTCAGACTTTTTGTCCTATTCTGAAATAATTTTCTTTACAAACTCCTTATAGCTCTGTTGCTCTTCTCAAATATCTTTCTAGATGAGTCGATTTGGTGTCCTAATCTGTATACAGTATTTCAATGATATCTTACCAGCAGCTAAAGTAATAGTAAACAGTAATAGTAAAGATGCAAAAGTCTAACACAAAATTACTTCTGATCATAGACTGAATTTGCTTTGTTCTGCTGCATCATGCTGAGATTCTGTTTCAATATAGCCACTAAACATTTCTCTGCAACTGTGCCTCTTAGACAATAATTTCTCATTGTGCATTTTTATAGTGCATATGCACTTGACTTTACGGAATTTCATCTTAAACAATCATAATTCACTGGGAAATTGACACACAGGTAGACACACAAACACATTCTGGAATATACTTCCCTTATTCACCAACTGCAATTCACCAAAGCAATTTACTTTATTAAGGTGTATATGAAGTAAAACCCTCATAGGCCAGCAAGATCTGGTTCATACTCTTCCAGTGTTTGTTCCACATTAAGGATAGCAATTACTGTGTAGGCAAATTCACATATTCATGCCCACTTTGCATAAACTAATTGCTACTCCTTGGAAAACACAGATACAGAAAGTCAGTCCATTTTATTTACAAAGTAATAAGTTCTAAGACAAATTTAACAATTCTTCCATATTACAAGAAAGCATTTAGGCATCTTACAAGACTGAGGCTTGGCCTTAGATCTTCTTGATCTCATTAGAACTTTATTAAAAGCTTAATTAAATTATAAGACAAATTATAAATGTATCTAATATAGATGGACAGACTTAAACACACTTGAATACTTGGCTAAAACAGTGAGCCCTACACATGATCTCAGTATTTTCTAGGACTGGAACCACAATTTTCCATATGAGAAGCAGGAATGAGTGTGAACTTGTCAAAATATATTAGATGTACTCCATGCATGGACCAAATGCACTTCTAGCTGCTAAAACATGCTCAGCCCACTAAATCAGACTAGAACTAGTCCAAAGTCGAATTCATGTTACTGAGCATGATGCATTTAGTGTGGACATCATACTCTTACCACCAAATGACTCAGTAGAGAGATGCACTCCTTTGTGCTCCGCTAGTTGCTGAAACAGATACAGCCAGTGACCACTGTTTGAGGCAGGATAACAAGATGAATGGGTCTTTTTTACATTCCATATTATTTTCTTATGATCTACCAATTCCTTACCATACATGTCTTATTTCATACCGTAATGACAGGAGGCCATAAGAAGTTAAAACATTTTATATTAAGGAAACAGGAAGAGAGAGAAAGGAGTTAACAAGGTTTGGACAGTTTTAACTTAGAAGACAAGCTATCCTTACTCACATATATTGTAGATTGATGTTTTTCACAAATGCCTGATGGGACACAAACCTTAAGCCTGAATCCATCACAGTCCTGTGAAAATATATAAAACTTAGAATAGTAATTTAAAATACAATGAAAAGAATAGCAATAATTTTTAAAATAAGAATGTGGATGAAATAACTAGGCTGAACTGCAACAAGATCGACAGCTGTCTTCTATAATGTAAAATGTTAGCCCTACTCTTTCATGAGGTATGTAAATCTTTCTGCATGAGAAATAAAGAAATATAATTATTCCATATCCTCACAGATTTTTAAGTCCAACATGAAATCCAGCTTTATTGCCATTGATACTTTATCATTTCTGCTGGTTTGCAATGTAACTGTTGAAAAAGACAAAAAAAAAAAAAAAAAAAAGGAGGTGGCTCCTTCCATGCCTTTGATTGATGAGAAGTCAGCTATGAAGTCTGAAAGCCAGAAGTGGTTGCTGATCTATTACACTATGTTTGGTTTGCATGACAAGGTTTGGTAGCAGGAGGGGCAGCATGGGTGGCTTATGTGAGGAGATGCCAGAAACTTCCCCCATGTTGAACAGAGCCAGTATCCAGATGACTCCAAGACAGACTCACTTCTGGCCAAAGCTGAGTAGATCAGTGATACTGAGGGCAACACTATGATAACATATTTAAGAAAGAGCAAAAACTGCTACACAACAGTGTGGGAAAGACATTCTGTGCTGTCCTTGTGAGCTAGCAAGGCCTCCTGAAGATAAGGAGAAGCCCCATATCTCTCCTGAAGGAACACCAAGGTCGTTACCATAGAGACCAGAGGAAGGAGAGAAAGTTGAGAGATATGGACTCTGGCTGGCTCGCAGAGTGACGTGGCTCCCTGGTCACCTACTGGGAACTTTGTTTCTCTTTTATGGCCAATGGGCACTGTATATGTGTTAGATGGGTGTAAATATCTGGAAGAAGTATAAAAGCAACGTTGGTCTAATAAATTTCTCTCTTGCATCCTTTTGATGGAGTCGTGTATTACTGTACTGTGTCGTGCTCTATAACAACACAACAGCAGCTGGGAGACACAAGCAAGAAAAATGTGAGAAAAAAACTCTGCAGACATTAAGGCCAGAGAAAGAGGGAGATGAGGTATTCCAGGTGCCACAGCAGAGATTCCCCTGCAGCACATGGTGAAGACCATTGCTGACAGATGAAAACTTATTTGCACCTGGTGGTTTAATACAATGCTTATTGTTCAAAAACCACTGGCCTATGGAACTGTACAATGCTGATTCTGTAGGGTCACGTTAAACATTGACCAAAAACTGGAGAGTAATCAGCCCAGTTATGCCAACTTTTCACCAGTTCACCAGGTGGTCAAGTATGAATTTGGGGTTGCCAACCGTCAGGGACCACCAAAGAGACCCCTGTGACAGAAGAATGCATGCACCAATGCAAGGAAACTTATGTTAATGATTTTGGGGAAATGATTATCATATGTATGTTTATTCTGGGACAATCAATGAATATGCATGTAAAATACGGTATATAAACAGGAACTTTTTCTGTACTGAGCATGCACAATATTTTGGAGGACATATCCCCTCCTGCATCCAGCCAAATAAAGTATGCCTCCTTCTTAATGCTACATTGGTGTTAAGGAGTTTTACCAATTTCTGGTAACACCATGATGAAGCAGGTTGTTCCCCCTGCAGCCTGTGGAAGACCACAGTGGAGTACATATCTACCTGCAGCCTGTGGAGGACCCCACTCTGGAGCAGGTGGATGTTTCTTGAAGGAAAGTTTGACCCTGTGGACAGCCTATGCAGAAGCAGGTCTTCTGGGAGGACCTGTGACCCTGGAGAGCACCTATGCTGGAGCAGTCCATTCCTGAAGGACTGTAGCCTGTGGAAATGACCCATGCTGGAACAGTTCATGAAGGACTGTATGTTATGGAAAGGACCCCATGCTGGAGCAGGGGAAGAGCACGAAGAGGGATAAGCAACTAAAACAAAGGGTTATGAATTTACCATAACCCTCACTCCCCATCCTCGTGCACCACTCAGGGGGAGGAGGTAGACAAGCAGGGAGTGAAATTGAAGCTGGGAAGAAGGGAGAGGTGGAGGGAAGCTGTATTTTAGATTTGGATTTATTTCTAATCCTATACTGATATTATTGGCAATAATTTAAATTAATTTCCAAAAGTCAGGCCTGTTTTGCCAATGGCAGTAATTGCTGGGTGATCTCCCTGTACTTAGCTTCACCCATGAACTTTTCATCATACTTTTTCTCCTTGTCCAGTTGAGGAGATGGAGTGATAGAGTAGCTTGGTGGGCGTCTAACAGCAAGCCAAGGTCAACCCATCACATGCAATTAACCCTGAACTCTAGTTAAAGTACCTGCAAAGCAAATGTGCTCATAAAAATCTTCTCTTTTATTATTATAGTATGGGGCTGTTAGAGTATTAATTGAGTTTTGCGCATGAGAAATGAATTCATGAAGGAAAGAACTCACCCTGAAGACACAATAAAGCTGCATCACAATGTTTTCCAGGACACTGCTTGATGGGTTTTACAACAGGAAAAGGTCCAACTTTCATGGTAATAGTACAGTTGCTCACATTTACATTTGGGACAGGCTGTCCTAGTCTTATTTCCCTTATGTTGTTAACTTAATCACTTGTTAAATTCATTTTCTTCCTTTCCCAAAGTAGTTGCAGGTTTGTTTTTTAAGGTGTGGCAATAGGAAACCAGAAAAGGGAGGCTACACTTAATTATATTACATACATAGATGGAATTAAGAGAAGAGAAACCGTCATAACAGACCAAAGTACTGTCAGTTCTCTCACATATTGTGAATTTCTGTTTGAACCCCAAAAGGATGTGGGAATGCAATCTAATATTTTGCATGATTACCATGCGAGATCTATGAATGACCAGTGATATCCCACAGATTGGAAATGAAAATGCTGTACAGATAATACAGGAGATGATACATAGATTCTCTGTTTTGCAGACAGAAAAAGTTTCACAGTGCAAATCATGCTGTCTAGGAAGGAGGAATCAGAGGAAAGTGCAATTCAACTGACATAATGAGCAGAAACATAATTCTGATGTGGGAAATCGCCTTGTCAAAGAATTCATGCATTTCAAAAAAATTCCCAGTCACAGATTGTCCTGCTTTAGGGCAAATTTGGGAGAAAACCTCCAAAGGGGGCCCCTCCAGAGAGCAAACCCACACGACCCCTCCCCCCAACCGTTTCGGGAAGGATTCCACAGAGAAGTGGAAAGAACCTGTTTATTTAACAGGCAAAACACCCCCCAGCACACAAAATGAACAATACCGGATGACACCACTCTTTCACCACTCTGAAGAAGATGACAAATTCAGAAAGTCTCTCTTGGGAGTGGTTGCTCTGTTATCAGTCCCTCTGGCGCTGGGGATGGCTGCTGCAGACCACAAGGTGCAAACTCTTGGTGTTTCCCAAGTCCCAGTCCGGAGCAGGTTCGAGTGGTTCCAAAAAAGGGAAAGAAAACAGTCCAGGAAAAAATTCGGACTGCTTAGCTAACTAACTAATGAGCAGAAGCAAAAAGCAAGAGCAAAGCAGGAGCAAAGCAGAAGCAAGAGCAAGAGCAAAGGAAAAAGCAAAGCAAAAAGCAAAAACCGCACTATGTACTGCCCCGTCTCTGTGTCCCGCCAGCTGTGGGGGAGCAGGCTGATAACAAACCAAAGCAAAACTTTGCTCCTCAGAGCCAGTCTTGAAGGCACAGAACATAATATCCAGAATAAACAGAACACATGAATGGGGATACAAGCATCATAACACCACCCTAGGACACAGAAATTGAAACTGAGATTAATTTGCATTTTCATATGTATCCAGAATTAAACAAAGCTACAATAAAGTACATTTTCATAAACAGGAGTATTTATTTTGCTAGAATAAAACTTGTTTTCACTTTGTTTTCTGTATTTAAAGCAACTGATGAATTGGAGAATAGAGTGTTTTGCTTTCCCAAAGACAATAAACTCCACCATAGCTGCTGTTTTAGAGAAGTATTTTGTGTGCCCATGTATTGGGTCTGGCTGAGCTGGAGTTAATTTCCCCACAACAGCTCTCCCAGTGCTGTGCTTTGCATTGGGAGCTGGAAAGGTGTTGAGAACACACCAGTGTTTTCGCTACTGCTGAGTAGTGCTGGAACAGCATTAGTACTCTCTCCAACATTTCCCCCCATCAATAGGCTGGGGGAGGGCAAGATCTTAGGAGGAGACACAAACAGGACAGATGACCCAAATTAACCAAAGGGATATTCCATGCCATATGACGTCAGTTCAGATATAAAAGCTAAGAGATGGAGGAGGAAGGGGGGGTCTTTGTTATTAACAATGTTTGCCTTACAGAGCAACCACTGCACATGCTGAAGCCCTGCTTCCAGGGAAGTGGCTGGACATCGCTTGCTGATGGAAAGTAAAGAACAAACCTTTTTTTTTTCTTTTTGCTTGTTCGTATACAACCTTTTGCTTTTGCTTTAATAAACTGTCTTATCTCAACCCACAAGTCATTCTCCATCTTATTATCTCTCCCCTGTCCAGATGGGAAGGGGAGTGATAGAGCAGCTTGGTGGGCACCTGATGTCCAACCAAGGTCAACCCACCACAGCCCACTTCCCAACAGAAGTTTGAGAATCGTAAGCAGCTGGACTTTCCTCTAACCTGCAAAGATAACTTAGGCTGCAGTCTTGCAAAGCACCAGGAAAAACAAAAAAATTCCCCTAATGGGATTCATTGCCTCTTGAAAAAATAAAGGCAGACAAAAGACGTGATACTGGACAGAACACATTACCACAGCATCATATTGTTGCCAGATGAAAAATCGTCTGCACCTGGTGGGCTAACACAATGCTTATTCTTCAAAAACCACTGGCCTATGGAACTGCACAATGTCCATTCCGTAAGAAGAACTGGAAAGCAACCAACCCAGTTGTGCCAAATTTTACCAGTTCACCAGGTGGTCAGGTATGACTTTGAGGTAACTGACCATGAGGGACAACCAAAGAGATCCCCCATGACAGAAGAATGCATGCATAAAGTGGAGGGGAAATATGTTAATGATTTCAGGGAGATGATTATTGCATGTATGTTTATTCTCAGAAAATCAATGAATCTGTATGTAAAATATAGTATATAATCAGGAGCTTTTATGTAAAGTTTCAAGAATGTGTCTTGATTTGGAAAGGCAGGTGCCTGCTAAGGAAGGCAGGAGCCTCCCCTGAAATGGAAAATGTAAAACTTCCCTCCCTCCAAATTGCTATAAATTTTGAATTAAGGGGCTCTCAGGCAAAAATACGGGAGCAGGAAATAACAGTTCTTTAATAGGGAAAAGGAAAAAAAATAAAGGATAAAATAAGCCATGTAGTACACTAGAACAACACTGACAGAGTCATAACCCAACCTGACACCCTGTGGGTCAGGGTGTTGGTGGCAGTCCAGTTGGAAATTTGGCTGCAGTCCTCCTGAAGTATCAGGTGTGGTTCTGTTGGAGCAAGGGGAATCTGTAGAGAAGGATGTAGTCTTCCTCTGAAGTTCAAGTGGAAGAAGAAGATAGCTGCTGTTCCTCTGGGGAATCCTGTGGAGAAAGCCAATGCTGGTGTCTCAAAACCTCTGGATTATATCTGGGCAGCAATGCTTGGCTCCTCCCTCTGGGCGGAGCATCTCACAATGGGATGTTAATAGTTCAATAGTCTGCTATCAGCAATGTCCCCTCCCGAGGGAGGTGTGAATGTGGTCCCTCAAAGGCAAACTGCCCACTTGAGAAAGGTAATCTGCCATACAGATGGTAATGGAAAACATCTTGCATTGCAGTCTGGAACATTATCCACCCCTTTTTCTATTTCCATCTGCATCACAAAGAAACCTTACACACAGTCCTCACTTAAGACTAGGTTTCCCTTTGGTACACAACGGCTTTCTCCATCTTTCTGCATTACCCACTAGGTCCTTGAGCAAAAACAATTCCACGGATGGGTCTGTCTTTGCCTGAGGTGGGAGTAATCCAAACAGTCTTTCCTAAACTACCTTTCATGTGTACAACAGGGACTTTATCTCCATCCACTGTGTGCAGGGGTTCAGACTGGGCAGGACCAGCTCGATTTATGGACCCTCTGGTGTTGACCATCCAGGTGGCTTTTGCTAGGTTCATTT
>NW_005054773.1:23942-24592 GCF_000277835.1 Geospiza fortis | reverse complement strand
CCGCCGATGACTCTTGAGTGTTTTTCCTTTAGTTATCATTTTACCTCGGAGAGTGGGTGGAAAAAAAACCCTAGCAAATAGCCTCTATCACCATGGGTGCAAGACTGTCTGCTAGGGAAAAGGAAGTTTATGACCAAGTTGTGGATTCCCTGGTGGTAGGAGGGTTTTGTTTATCTAAGGGTAAAGTTAAGAGATTTGTTAAGTAGATTTTCTTTCATTTTCCAGCTACTACCCTTGATGAGGTAAAAACATTAGGATTTTGGGATAGGATCAGAGTTAACTTGGAGATCATGAATCAAAAAGTGATTTTTATCCTCTCTTTGTAAAGTTGAAAACTATCACATTGGAAATCGAAAAGAAAGTGAAAGAAAATCCAAATAAATCTTCCTCAGTTCCTCCTGAGACCCCTGCTCCAGTCTCCCTTCTTCCTAACCCTGAGCATCCCGAACCAGTGAGCTGAGGGGAGCAAACCACCTGCAGCAGGTGCACAGCCGTCCCCACATTGTGTGTCTCCCTAGCTCCCCACATCTCCCCCGGTACCCCTGTACCTAAACTCTCATTTGTGCTCTGGCTTCTCCTCTTCCCATCCTCAAATTACCCTGGCTTTGCCCCTTGTATTTCCCTTTAATGATGTGTTTCTAGATTTTGTA
>NW_005054773.1:23474-23929 GCF_000277835.1 Geospiza fortis | reverse complement strand
GGAAAGTCAGAGAGGCTGGGAAAAGGAAAACTCCTAGATCAAAAGCCCAAGATGACATCATGATTACCATCGTAACCGAAGGTGCGAATGAAGACTGCCCGACAGTCATTCCCAGCCTTCCTTTATTGCCACCACCATTGTTACATTTAAGTATAAAATAAAGTCACAGAAAAGCAAGACTTCTCCAAGTAGAAGCACCAAAGAAAGTTGCCACAGCAGTAGCAGACGCTCAACTACCTTCTACCTCACTGCAAGTGTCAAGACTACATTGCTGCTTTCACTGTAAGCAGAAGGGACATTTTGTAAGAGGCTGTCCCTATCTGGAGAAGTCCCCCCCAGTTCCACCAAAAGGGGGAGAAGAAAGAGAACATGAAGATGAACAAGACCGACGGAACATCACCTCGTCACCATTGGAGGACCCAGCCGATGTGGCTGGAGGCTCCCGCCCAAAGAAG
>NW_005054773.1:22451-22940 GCF_000277835.1 Geospiza fortis | reverse complement strand
GAGCAATACGTCACAGCAGGAAGTAAAAATCAAAATTATTTATATAAACTATTTGCATAAACCGGCCTATTAAATACATAGTCAACTAATGCAGTCATTGAGGTAGTGCAATCTTATGTAATACTTGTTGCTGCCCCTTTGTGGGCCTATTCGAGGGTCTCTGGTGGTGTCTTGGCCATTTGGGAAGGTGTCCCTCAGTTTTAAGCAAAGTTCAGCTCAGGACTCACAGAACACACGATTGTGTGCCGAATAAAGATGTCATCTGCAGCTCCTGAGTCACATCTTAACTGCCAAGCAGGACCTAAAATACCAAAGCTTTCCATAAGAATTAAGTAACACCTGCTTTACACACCTGATAACATCTATTTGCTGACCCTGCGCCTTGGTCGCGGGAGGACGGGGTGACATTGGTTGCCGGCGAGCTCTGACCCCCTATCCCTTCGGCACTCATCATGAGTGGCCGCTCCCCGCCTCAGCCACCAGCAGGCA
>NW_005054773.1:18574-22200 GCF_000277835.1 Geospiza fortis | reverse complement strand
GTCAGTTTGACCTACCAGGCCACTGAGACCATGCCAACTACACCAGGAAGCCACCCAAATTAGGAGAGGTTCAAAAGTTTAGACCGAGGAAGACTCATGACAGAGATCCCCGCCTGATGAAGGCTACCGGAACTCCCACCAAGATGACTCCTCAAAATGAGAGACTCCGCCTACGCTCCACCTATATATGAATATGCATGTAAAGATATGAATATTCATGTAATATGATGTAACCTATGTTCAAATTTGTATAAAAAGGCTGCTTTTGGTGCTAACAGTAGAATCCTTTGTTCCAGGGAGACCTGGAGGATTCTCCAACACGTTGCTAATAAATACCTCCTGCTTATAGACTTGGAAACTTAGTCTCTGAGCAGTTATTATTTCGCCTTTTGGGGCAGAATTCGGTATCAGCTTGCATCTCCGAACTGTCTTTATTCCTCCCTGTGAAGGGAGCGATGCCACCGCGTAGCAGCTCAAAGGGGAAGCAGAGGCAAAAGGGCGCAAAACAGAGAAAAACAGCAAATTTAAAGAGGAGCTGTCCCCTGGGAGGAGACAGCCTAACAACAAATCAAGGGCTAGATAGGAGGAGTATGGAGCATATACGTAAACATAAAACCAATAGGGAAGGAGAAGGGAAGAGTGCATACGAATGAGTGAAGGGAAATATCATAACTGACAAAAAAGCTTCTAGATAAATGGGTGTAGCAAATAATGACAGACAAGCTGCAGGGGCAGGGTTTGGAGGATGGACAGGGAAGGAACTGGAAATACCAGGACTGACATGGGGAAAGGCGGGAAAACCGGTGGTAAATAACTTTAGGGAGAGACTATTAGGAAAACTGAACAGAGGTGAATAGAAACAAACCATTACAACATTTTAAACAATTTCTTAAACAAATAAACTTCAAAACCCCACTGCCAAAATTTGCGTTTAAAAGAGGGGGTTAAAGGTGAGAATGATGCCATCAGCTTCCAACTGCAACAGTGATCAAAAAAAAATGACAGGGAATTCTGTTTAAAGACATCAATACTAGCTGAGTTGAGCATGCACATGGTGATTAAGTTCAGGAAATGCACATTTGTGCTTACGTAGTTTTTCTTGATGCTAACAAAAAGTTTTGTAGCTGAGACTTCTTAGGCAATAATTTTTGAAGCCCTTGTACTGTACTCATTTTTTCTTGATGAAGCTACTTAGTTTTGGTGCTCCTGCATCAAGGCTGCAGGATACCCCTTAAACAGATCAAAGATCAAATCTCCCATTGTTTCCTGAAGGCCAAAGTGTTTGTAAACTCACTCATTTTCTGCTCATTCATATACTACTCTTAACAGCCTCCAGTGCCAATTCTGACATTGCTCATGGTGTGTTATGAGAACTTTGTCCTTTATATGCATTCATGTTCATCTATCAAACAGAGGAACATTCTTGCTAAAATGTGTCTAAACATTCTGAAGCAATCATTTTACACATGGCAGGTCTATTAATAAACTAGCAGAATGAGGGGGAATTGAGAAATTTAAGAATTATAAGGAAAACAGTGGGGAAATTACTTCTTTAAAATATTCCACTGCTCAGGAAAAATCCAACTTTTGATCATTCTTTGTCCAGTGAAATCCATTTCATAACAAGCTGGACAAACTTCTGTTTGCATGTTGTGGCTGTCTATTCCAAATGGCTTTCAGACATCAGTTTTACTGGGAGTGGGAGCCATCTAATATTTCAGTGGAGAGAAAGGGAGAAAAAGCATCAACAGAATCCAGGGAATCAGAGAATCAAATAGTATTCATAGTAGAGTCTATATTTTCTGTATGGTTTGATAGGCAACACAAGCTGTACAAAATATTATTCCGTTGGTAACCAGATTTTGTCCAGTGAGCTCTTTTAAGCTCTAAAAATGCAAAGCATGTGTTTACTGTTTACATCTGTCCTGGTTTAGGGCAAATTCGGGAGAGAAATCTCCAAAGGGGGGCCCCTCCAGAAAGCAAACCCACACGGCCCCTCCCCCCAACCGGTTCGGGAAGAATTCCTCAGAGAGAAGTGGAAAGAACCTGTTTATTTAACAGGCACAGTACCCCCCAGCACACAAAATGAACAATACCAGGCGACACCACTCTGAAACAGATGACAAATTCAGAAAGTCTCTCTCGGGGGGTGGTCGCTCTGTTCTCAGTCCCTCCGGTGCTGGGCAGCTGCTGCAAGCCGCACAGTGCAGACTCTTGGTGTTCCCAGGTCCCAGTCCGGAGCAGGTTCGAGATGGTCAGGAAAAAGAAGAGGATAAACAGTCCAGGAAGAAATTGGACTGTTTAGCTAAACTAGCTAAAGAGCAGAAGCAAAAGCAAGCAGAAGCGAGAGAGAGCAAGCAAAGCAGAAAAGTGAAAGTAAGAAAGCCAAAGCAGCCCTAAATACATCTCTGTGTCCCTGATAAGAAAAACCCAAACAAAACTTCCACTCTCCAAAGCCAGTCTTAAAGGCACAGAACATAATATCCTGCAGAAACAGAACATATGAATGGGGATACAAGCATCATAACATCACCCTAGGACAACATCTTAATAAATAAGTGCTTGAACAGGTCCAATGAGAGATAAATTGTCCTGCAAGACAGATAAAAGTGAAGGAACATAGAGTGATTTCTGATGAGGAATAACAACTTGCAGGACTTTGTGCTGTGCATTAGTCGCATGCTTGCATTTTCCCCGGTATTATACTTCATCAAAATGCTCTCACAGTGTTTCTCATTGACTAACTCAGGTATACTTTCTGAGTTAATTTCTGAGTTCATTCATGCCTGTGAAAAGGACAGTAGAACAGAACAGCATTTTACTTACTTGATAAGGATGACTGTGCATTAGTCGCATGCTTGCATTTTCCCCGGTATTATACTTCATCAAAATGCTCTCACAGTGTTTCTCATTGACTAACTCAGGTATACTTTCTGAGTTAATTTCTGAGTTCATTCATGCCTGTGAAAAGGACAGTAGAACAGAACAGCATTTTACTTACTTGATAAGGATGATAGAACACAACAGCACAGCTTTGGAGAAATAAAGCATGTAACTTAGGCAAACAGAAGTCATGCAAAACACAAGTAGGATGCCCGCTCAGCTCTGTAAGGCTGACAAAGTAGAAGTTATGCAAAACAACGGTATTGTGTGCACTCAAAGCAGGGGTCTAGGAACTGCCACCTTAAAAGGACACTGGATGCTGAAGACAGACCCCAAAGAACCATATAAGGACTTCCAATAAGGGGTGTGACTGTGTCAAATAAAGTCAAGGAAGTGGGGATAGTTAATGAGTACGCAACCCGTGTGTATGATTGTGGAAGTTTGCAGGGGTCCCAGGACGAGGGAAGAGACAAGAATCTTGACTCCATGTTTAGAAGGCTGATTTATTATTTTATGATATATATTATATTAAAACTATACTAAAAGAATAGAAGAAAGGATTTCATCAGAAGGCTAGCAAGGAAAGGAAAAGAATGGAATGATAATAAAATCCTGTGACTGACCAAGCTCGTGACTCTCAGAGAGCCCAAGCCAGCTTACTGTGACTGTCCATTAATTAGAAACAACCAACATGGACCAATCAAAGATGCACCTGTTGCATTCCACAGCAGCAGATAATTATC